>NW_024574048.1:0-1915 GCF_900044065.1 Fusarium mangiferae
TTGCAGATGGTTTAATCCGGAAGTGACAACTCCAGCTCCCGTGGCAGTCAACTCGATTCAACAGGATCTTGCTTGTATCGGCCATGTCTTGGTACATATAACAAGATCAGTATGATGGTACCGGTTACTTCAGTTCATTCGACGAGAATGGCCGAAAGGCTGGGTATTACGCAGTTGGCACTTCCCGACCCAATCAACAATCAACGAAGTCTCCGGCAGCTTGGGACCTAATTTAGTGCTGTGAAACTGAGGCAGGGGATAGCAGGGATCAGAGCCCGTCCCTCGTGGTTGTGAACGAAATGTCTGCGAAGCATCGGCATTCATGGGTCTAATCATGGCGTCAAAGCGAAACGGGAGGTCATGTATCTATAGATTAACTAACCATTTTAGGGTGAAAGGAGACAGACCAGCCTCAATAGCCAGACTGCTCATGTCCCTTACTTTCTCGCTACTGTCTTTTTCAATCAGACTCTTGCCAGAATGAGTGATCACAGCTTTTGAAATCAATCATGTCGCATGACTCGCCCTGATGAGTTGATCAATGCAGCAGTATAAACCGTTGAATGTTTCAATTAAGACACTTTCCTTAGTTCATTGACTGACGCGTAAAGTTAACCTTTGCAACCAGGCCCTGAGTCAGTCGCACCACAAGCTCAATTTTAATCACGCAAATGAGTCCCTGTGGGGACGTGCTATCTCGGAAGTCTTCCTGCGCCGGATCTGCGGGATATGGTTATGGAGCTGCATCATCGAGATTCGAGGCTTCCGCTTCCCAGCCACCATTCCGCTCGGGAAGTCACCCTATTTAGGCATCCGTCACACATCTCAAGCTAATTAAAACGTACACCGAGTTGTAGAGTGCTGCCGTACGAGTGCAGCCTTTCTCTTTGAAAGATCTTTGGCCCCCTCAGACTTGGGCAAGGAGCGTGTTTTCGCGCACTACATAGATTACCCAGATGCGTGCCTGCTTCTGACATCGCGGCTGACGCGCGATTCTAAGAGGGGTGGTGCAGGGATATAGGCCGTTAATGTGCCGGCCGTGGGGGACACCGTCGATTTTGCCCTGTTTCTCATTTCCTTCCGACATGGCAGCGTGTCCCAGACCCCGACAAGGCTCAACCTTGAACTCTTTATTTTTATTAGACGCCTACTTTAGATCGATACTCCACTGTATGCAACAAAGACGGCCATGCTCTCCTTTCAGCTAGCATAAAACGAGCAGCCCCGTGGGGTCTAGCCCCAATAAGGTTAGTCATCCCTGCCTCGTTAGGCACGGATAAGCCGGTTCGAATAAACAGCTCGCATCCGCATGCTTGTCTGGTCCTGTGACGCGGGTGTCTTGGCAAGCATCCGGTAGTTCAACAAGCCTCCGGTTAGGGCGGTCCGTGAATTAAATAGAACGTCTGACCCAGTTTCACTCGGATACTAAGACTGATAAGGAATAGCTATAGTGGTTGGATTTGTGAACTGAGGAGCACAATGGTGACAGCGCTTACTAACTGCAGCAGATTAGATTGATCGATCAGTGACCTGGATGTTACTTGCCAATCTTCTCTCCCACTCTTCGATCATCCTGCAAACTCCAATCAACGCCTTGAGAAGCAAGTCTGTTGTCTTCTTTTTTTGGAATGAGTTTCCAAACTGGCAGAATTGCGAAGAACCCGATAGATACGGGTAAAAGCACGAGGTGAACTATCAACATGGGTCCACGCATGGGTGAAATGTTCGCGTCCAGCATAGCATTGACAGACCCACATCGGTCGTCGATTGGTCGCATGGACGGAAGGAAGAAGACCGAGCTGCTGCATGGATGCCGATGTATGAAAACTTTTCAGATGCGCCATTGAAGATGGAAAGACTAACCTTATGATGTTCAAGGTCTTCCTGACGGTGTGTATCACAGCTGGCCAATATG
>NW_024573933.1:0-93367 GCF_900044065.1 Fusarium mangiferae
AGTATTAGCACCTAGCTGTAGCTTTAGTATTAGCACCTAGCTGTAGCTTTAGTATTAGCACCTAGCTGTAGCTTTAGTATTAGCACCTAGCTGTACTATAAGAAGCCGGCTAGAAAGCAGGTATATAAGTATATTAATACCTAATTACTATCCTTCTTAATGCCTAATATAGCCATAAAGTATAGCAGTAGGTTATAGTATTACTTTTAGCCTAGCTTTTACTTAATATTACTAATATAAAAGCAGTAAATAGCTTAATTAAATACAGTAATATTACTATTAAAATTAGTATTTACTTCTGCCTTTTAATTGCTATTACTCTCTTAATTTTACTGCCACTATAGCTACTATATTTTCTATTTTTAATTTTTTTCTTTTCTTTTATTATTATTAGCTATAATATTAAGCTACTATATAATTTTGGCTAGATATCCCTACTGCTTATCTATAAACTAAATACTATATTCCTTTTAGGCCTTATCCTATTTAAGCGGCTAGATATAGGTACAGTAATATAAATACTACTTTTAGTCTATATTATATTACTTTATTATTACTGCCTCCTATTTATACCTAAATAGCTTTATAACTGGCTTTATTATATTAATACTTTTAAGCTACTTAAGTGTTTTATTTAGTATCTTATTAAAACACTTTAACCCTTATGCTAGCTTATAGTAAAAGCTTTTAATTAATACCTATAGCCTTATATTAGTATTTTAGGCCTCCTGCTTCTAAAGCTTTAGCTTACTTACCTTAAGTATTAGCGATAGATCGGCTTAATAAAATATAAGCTTATCCTTACCCTATAAATATATTACTTACTTTATAAACTATATCTATTAGGACTTTTAATTAATACCATTTAGTGCCTTAACCTTTCTCTTTTATTTAGTAGTGGCCTTTTTAAGCTTCTTTTTATAGCTTTTAATAAGCTTTAATAGTCTAAAATTAATACTAATATTAATATTAATACTATTTAAGCCTTCTCTTAACCTATTCTTACTGCTTTTATAACTGCTATAATAAGTTTATATCAGCTTAATAATTTAGTATCTTATATAAGGGGCTCTATATAGCATCTAAAGTATAACCTGCTTTTAATTATACTACTATATATCCCTCTTATCTTTATTATCCTTATCTCTATTATTACCTTTTTTATAATACTTAAAGAGTATTTAATGCCTATTTTAATTAAATTAATTATAGGTTAGGTACTAGCAGCTCTTATAGCTAAAACCTAAATATATCTTTAGCCTTAAGATTGGTAGTCCTCTATTAGCTAGCAGCTCTATATCTTTATTAGTTAGGTCTTAAAGTGCTAGTAGCTATAAGCCAGATAGAGAGAAAGAGGCAGTAAATATAATAACCTCTTGCAGTTATCTCCTGGCTGTCTTATAGTAGTTATAGTAGTAATACTTAACCTAATTTATATAAGGCCTAATAGCAATTAGGCAGAGAAGGTAAATAAGAATATCTAGCTTTTTATATAGTTGGATAACTTAGCCTCTCCCTCCCCTCCCTGCTAATGCCTTAATGATGCTATTCTGATAATTATCTATACTTGCTATTAAGATAAATAACTAGCAGTATAAATTAATATATAGATTAAAATATAGATAGACTAGAAAGGTAAATAAAGAAGTAAATAAGTAAATAAAATATATTATTATAATTAATATAGTATAAATTCTAATTCTAACCTGTTTGCTTTTTATTATTACTAGTAGTGATATTAATTCTGGTTATTTTATTTTTAACCTAATAATCTAGGGTTAAGTTAACCTTAGGGTTAGCTTAGGGTTAGCTCTCGGCTAGGCTCTTTTGGCTGGTGGTCTGCCGTGAACTGCAGTTAGCGGTAAATGGCCTGAGTGCCTAACGCTTTAGACCAGTTAGCTTATATTAAAGTGAATACTAACCCTACTTACCATTATGGTTTATGGCGAAATGCAGCCAGACTGGCGGCCAGGTAACTAATAACTAAAATAGACTTTAAGAAATGCAAAACCTTATAAACACTATAGTAACAGGCAGAAACGCTAAAGAAATACTTAAGCCTAATCTACCTAAGCCATTTAATAGAACCTCTAGTAAGTTAGTTATATTCCTTACCTAATATAAGGCCTTTATAATCTATTATCTAACTTAATTTAAAAGAGACTCTATTAAAACTATATATATTATAAGATGCCTTAAGAGTATAGCTATATAATAATTCTAACTTATTATAGAGGACTATACCAGTAAACCTAAATCAACACAATAACCCTAAATATTTATACTTTATAATAACTTTAGTATATTTAAAAACGCACTTAAATAAGCATTTAGAATAATTAATAAAAAAGGATATACTAAACAATACATTAAATCCTTAAGATAGACCAAATTAGCTTCTAAATATACAGCAAAGTATTAATAGCTAGCATTAAAACTACCTTAAAATTAAAATATACTTATATTACTTTTCTTTAATAGACTTAAAAAAACTATTTAAGTAGAACTATATAAAATACCTAAACCTAATACCTTAATTAAGTACATCAAGATAGCAGTAAAAATTAATAACTACCAATATATATAAAGAACTTAAAATAATAAGTATAATACAGAATAATAAAGAAATAAACCTTACTATAATATAAACTAAAAAAGACAATAAAATAATAACACCTCTTATAGAACTAAATCTAGACTAATAACCATTAAGACAACAACTAGAAACAAATTAAAGCTTACTTACTAAAACTATAGCAAAAAAGGCCATAAAGACCCTAAATATAAAAACCCTATTAAGACTAACTAGAAATATAAACTAGCACCTTAAATTCCTAAAAGCAAAAAGGTAAATACTATTAAAAAGAATAAAAATAACAATAAACCACAGATAGCTATTTAAACTATTAATATAACCTAATCTAGATATAATAGATCAGGCCTACCTAAAACCATTTAAATATATAACCTATTCCTAAATAAGGAAAAAACACTTAATAAATACTACCTAAATATTCCTAAAAAATAAAAACCAGTTCTAAAATATATTACACTAATAATAGAAATTCTATATTAAAATAACCTAAAAAAACAAAAAATAAAAACCAATAAAAATAAAAAGAAACTATATTACAAAAAAAAGGAAGACTAAATAATTTACCTAAAATAGATACCAATACTAAAATAAAGAACACTACCTATTAAAAGAAAAACTATCACTATAGTCAAAAAGGGAAAAGAAATTAACCCTAACCTAAACAATAAACCTAATACTAACTTAATCTTTAATAAAAGTATAAATAAAGTACTATTATAAATATTTAATAAAATAAAAGTACCCCTTAAGATAGAAAGAGGTACTATATAATATAACCTATATATAATAATAAATAATATTCCTATTAAAGTTATAATAAAATAACCTAATTGATACTATAATAATCTAAACTATATATTAGCCTTAAAAGTTACTTAAGACTTTAAAACTAAAAAAATTAAAAGAAAAGTAAACTAAACTATTTAAAATATAAATTATATACTATAATTTAATAAATTTAGAAACTAAATATAGCCTAGTAAGGCAATTAAATATATAGAACTAGCTAAAAAAAGAGTAATTACAGAATAAGATAATACTATTTACATTTAATTATATATAAAAAATAAAATAAAAGACCTAATAATACCTAAGGAAGAAGTCTAAATTAAAAAAAACCCTTAAAAGTACCTAAAACACCTAAATTATTAATAGATATCCTAAATATTATATATATAACACTACTGCCTATAATACCGGTAAAGTAAGGAGGCAAATAATTACTTTCTAATATAAATTAAAGAATATAAAGAATAAAAACCCTATTTAATTATTAATACCTTAAGATATTAAATTGCTAGGAGATATAGAGAGACTTAAGTAACTAAATTTATAGTATATATTAAAATATAAAAATAAGCCCTAAACTATATTTAAAACTCTAAATAAATTATAAAATAAAGGAAATATATCTAAAATAAACTAAATAAAAAAAAGGAAAACCTAAATAAAAATATCTATAAAGCTATTATAAAAGTAAATAGGCTAGAAAAAGAATAAAATAATATCCCTAAAATAAGCCAAATAGATAAAATATTACTATATAATAATAAAATAAAATAATTAATATAAAAAGTAAAGATAAAATTTTAATATAAACTAGCTACATAATATAACTGCCCTAATAATATTAACTACTATAAAAGTAAATGCAGCTACAATTATCTATAAGGAAAAGGAACCTGCTATCTATAATAAAGCGCTAGATAAGTAAAAAAGCAGTAAAAAATAAACTTCTTATAAAAGCTCTATAAACTATAATTAATAAATAATAATAAATATACCTAAACTTAAAGGTTAGAATTAAAGGTAAGTAGCTAAATATACTTATAGATAGTAAAGCTATTATAAACCTTATTTCCCTTAAAACAGTTAATAAATTAAAGCTACTATAAAGAGATAAGAAAAAACCCTATATAGTATAAAGTAAAGAAAAAAGCATTTATATTTATAAAAATAGAAATATTACCTAAAAGATTAATTACTTAAAGGTATTTATTAATAAAAAGAATTAAGGCATTAACTTTAATATTATTCCTACCTAAAAATATAACTTAATACTTAAATACCTATAGTTAATACGCTATAACCTATAATTTAACTAAAGAACTAACTAGATAACCTATAAAGATTACCCTTTAGATAATAAAATTAATTTAGATAATAATAATATAAAATCTTAAACTTTAACTAAAGAGAGCAGTAAAAATTAAAGTAATAAAATATTACCTATTCTAAAAGAAATATAATATAAATTCTATAAAGGCAGAAATAAATATATTAAATAAATAATAGTAACTCTTAAAAGATAGTTTAAATAATTAGACTATAATCTCTAAAAAATAAAATAGATTGCTAAAAAGGAATCTAATAAATAACTTAAGAATATATCTATAAAGTATTATATCTATAAAAAACTATTTTAAAAGAAACTAAAAATAAAATTACCTTAATATATAAACTATAATATTAAAATTATATTAAAAAATAGTAAAAATCTAAAATTCTTCTTAATCTATAACCTTATTAAATTAAAGCTTAATACATTTAATAAATAAATAAAAGATATACTAAAGAAAGGATATATTAAAATATTAAAATCTTTAGTAAAATATCTAGTTATATTTATATTAAAACTAAACTTAAATAAATTATAACTTATAGTAAATTATTAATAATTAAATAAAATTATAAAAAAAGATAGAATACTATTATTACTTATTACCGAATTTAAGAATTGCCTATTTAATAAAAAATAGTTTATAGCACTTAATCTTAAGTCTATATATAACCTTATTTAAATTAAAAAAGGCAATAAATAAAAGATAGCCTTTAAAATAAAATATAAATTATTTAAATATCTAGTTATACCTTTTAAATTAATAAATGTATTAATAGTATTCTAATATATAATTATAAATATACTTTAGAAGTATTTTAATATATTTATAATTTACTACTTAAATAATATCCTTATTTTCTTTAATATAAAAGAAAAGTATATAGAATATATCTATAAGGTTTTAAAAGCACTATAAGATGCTAATATGCTTATTAAACCTATAAAAAGTTATTTCTATTAAAACTAAATTATATACTTAAGATATAAAATCTTATATAATAAAATTAAAATAAATAGATATAAGATTACTGTAATTATAAAATAGAAGGCATTTACCTTAATTAAAAAAATATAATCCTTCTTAGGATTTACTAACTATTACTAATAATTTATTAAGGATTTTAGTAAAATTGCTATACTGCTTACTAAAATTATAAAAAAAGATAAGATTTTTAAATAGAATAATAAGACTTAAGAAGCTTTTAAATAGCTTAAAATAGCTATTATAAGTAAACCTATTTTAATTATATTTAACCTAAAACGATAAGTTAAACTTAAAACCAATACTTTTAATTTTACCTTAAAAAGATAAATAGAATAATATAATAATAACAGTATACTATACTTTATTACTTTTTACTTTTATAAGATATATAAAGTAAAACTTAACTATCCTATCTATAATAAAGAATTCTTAATAATTATTAATTACTTTAAAAAGTTTAGATACTACCTTAAAAAAAGTAAATACCTAATAAAAGTTTTTATTAATTATAAAAATATAACTTACTTTATAATAATATAAAAGCTAAACTAATAATAATTATATTATATAAAATACCTATATAAATTTAACTTTACTATAATATACTGTAAAGATACTAATAATAGATATATAGATACTATTAGCTAATAATATAACTTTAATATAAAAACTATTAAAATTAGATAATAACTCTTAAAAAAAAATATAAATAGAAACTATTAATTTATATAACCTATTAAGATAATAGTAATAATAACAGTTACAGCAGAAAATAACGCTAAGTTACTAAAAGAACTTATAAATAAATAGCATATTAAATTTAATATAATAATAACTCTATATAAATAGAGAAAGGAAGCAAAAAAATAAAAAGGTATTTAATATTAATAAGTACCTATTATCTATAATTAACTATATATCTTAAATAAAATACTTAATAAATATATTAAATACTTACATTAAACTATTAAACATTATAATAAACTAAATAATAGATAGTTTTAGTTATATATTTATAATAACTACTTAAAAGGACAGTATAGAATAATAAATAATTAGTTTTACTATAATACCTGCTACCTAAAGAAATAAATCTATAATATTAATATAATATAAAATTAAAAATATAACTTCCTTTATAAATACTATTTATACCTACTATATAAATACCAAAAAGTAATAAAAACACTTAAAAGACTATAAAAATAAGATTATAAGATTAAGAGAAAAGAAATTAAGAAAATCATTAAATAATACAACTTATACGCCAAGATAAAAATATAATAATATAAACCTTACAGATAACTATAACCTCTACCAGTAATATAATAACCTTAAGACTCAATTACAATAGACTTTATTATAAAGTTACCTTTATTAAAAAAACCTTTAACTAGAATCTTCTATAATAGCATTATAATTATAATTAACTAATTTATAAAATTTTTATACTATATTTTATATTAAGAATCTATAAATATAAAATAACTTTCCTATATTTTTTATAGATATATTATTAATATATATAGACTGCCTAAAGAAATTCTTTTAGATAGAAAAGGCATATTTATAATAACCTTTTAGCAATTACTTATAAACAGACTTAAATTAAACTATTAACTTATAATAGCATTTTAACTATAAGTTAACAGATAGACTAAATAAATAAATTAAATACTTAAGTAATATTTACAGTATTATATTAACTATAAATAGAATAATTAGATTAAAAAGCTATTAATAGCCTAACTTATATATAATACTATATATAATAAAAGCATAAAACTTATATTAGCTTATACTAACTTTAGATTTATATTAAATATATATTATAATATATAATAAGAAAAATCCATTAACCTAGCAGCTATTATTAAAAATAATAATATAAAAAATCTATATAAAGAAATAAAAATAGAACTTAAATTTATTAAAAAATAAATAAAAAACTACTATAACCTAAAACAGTTAAAAGGACTAACCTTTTTAAAAGGAGATATAGTCTACCTAGCTATAAAAAATATTAAAACAGACTAACTAATATATAAGTTAGACTATAAGTTTATCAGACCTTATAAAATACTATAAAAAATCTTAAAAAATAACTATAAACTAGATCTATTACTAAAAGTTAGACTCTATTTAATCTTTTATATCTTATTGCTTAAATTAGTAGCAAACATAATATAAGTTAAAATAAATAATAAACTATAAAAAATCTTAAGACCAGAAGTCTATAAAGTAAAAGCAATTAAAAATATATATAAAATTAATAATTAAAAAGAATACCTAATAAAATAGAAAAATTACCTAAAAAATAAAAATATATAAAAACCCCTAAAACACCTTATCAATACCTAATAACTTCTAAAAAAGTTCTATTAAAAATAGTAAAATTAATAAAAGGAATATTAGCTAAAACTAAATTCTAATTAATTAAATCTATAGCACTATAAGACTAAACTTTAAAAATAATTAAAAGCTTAACCTAATTAATAGAAAAACCACCTTATTCCTCTAAAGATTACATCCTATAAAAAAATAACTTATTACCCTATTCCTTAAGATAATATTTTATTTTTTAAATATAAGCTAAATAAGCTATAGCCTCTTTAAGAGCCTCTTTAGCTTTTTATTTATTTTCTTCTAACCTCTTATACTCCTTTATATTTTTTAAAACTATAAAATTAGCACCTAAACTAAAGCAATATAAAAGAAAAACACTTACAAAAAGAAATAATACTAGAACTATTATAAACTACCTTTACCTCTATATAATTACCGTAACAGTAAGATTATTTATTAATAGCCTTATATATAAAACTATAATAGAAATAATAGAAATATAATATAATAAAATTGCTAAATTTATAAATATATTATATAAGGGCACTAAACTTAAAAGTTTTTATATATTTCTTCTTAAAAACCTAACTTAATATAATAATTAGTAAGATATATATAAATAAAAATAAGTTTAAGTTAGTACTTATAAATATAAACTAATAGAAACGGTAAGTAAGTATAATCTTAAGAATAAGACCTAAAAGAGAGAAAAGATTGTATTATAACCCTTATAATTATATTATATATATCCTATAAATTTCTCTATAAATTTTACTAATTATAACTAGACTAAATAAAATCCTTCTTAATCTATTTACTTTAATTAATTATAATAGGACTAAAATAATATAATATCAATTTAAAACTAAATAACTAATATCTTAATTCTTAATAAAAGTACTACTAAATACCTTTATAATAATAATATATAGTTTACATTTATTTACATTTTTATAAATTTAGCTTACTAGCTATTAATAAAACTTCTTTATATTAATTAAGCCTAATATATATTAAATCTACTATTAAGAGATATAACACTTTAATAACCGCTTAGTATTACGCCTTATATAATCTGCTAATAATAAACCTAAGTATAGCTTAATTTAATACAATTAGACCCAACCATTATATTATTATATTTTACTTTTATAAGTTATATAAAGTAAAACTATACTATTTTATTTATAATAAAGAATTTTTAGTAGTTATTAACTACTTTAAGGAGTTTAAATATTACCTTATAGGAAGTAAATATAAGATTAAGGTGTATATAGACTATTAAAATATTTCTTACTTTATTATAATATATAAACTTAATTAAAGATAATTATAATATATAAAATATTTATATAAATTTAATTTTATTATTAAAATATTAAGATAAATATAAATAAAAGTAATTAAAGAAATCCTAAAAAAACTAAAAGAATTTATATAAGAATTTTATATATATTTAATATATAGATACTAAAGAGTAATAAAAATATTTAAATAACTCTTATAATAAGGATATAAAGTGTTATAAAAGATAGTTAAAAAGGTAATTAAATAATATAATATTTATATATAAATAAAGGCATATAGATATAAACTATATAGAGAATTATAACTACTTAAAGTTATAGAAGCACTATAGAGCTTAATTATAATAGACTTTATTATTAAGTTATTACTATCTAAAGAATCTTTAATTAAAATCTTTTATAATAATATTTTAATTATTATTAAAAGACTTATAAAATTCTTAATTTATATACCCTATAGAGAAATAATAGATATAGAAGTCTTAGCCTATATCTTCTATAATAAGGTAATATAGAAAAGAGAAATACCTAAAGAAATCCTAATAAATAGAGGTATTACCTTTATTAATAAGTTTTAGAAGACTTTAATAATATATATAGGAATTAATTATAGACTTATAATAGCATTTAGACCTTAAGTAAATAGATAAATAAAATAGATAAATTAAATAATAAAGTAATACCTATAGTATTATATTAATTATAAATAAAATAATTAAGTTAAAAAGTTATTATATACCTAACTAGCCTATAATACTGCCTATAATAAAAGTATAAAGTTTATACTATTTAATACTAATTTTAGCTATACCTTAATAGTATATTATAATAAAAGAATTTTTACTAAATTTAAATAAAAGAGAAATATTAAGGAAATTATTACTTAAACCTAAAGAGGACTAGTTAATATTATTAGAAATATAATCTATCTAGAGATTATAAAGTAATATATCTTTATATATATCTAAACTAGATAGAATTATATTTTACTAATTTACTTTTTAGAGATTATAATAGGTAGCCTCTAAATATTTTTCCTTTATATAACTTTAAATTTTATAAATCTGCAATAAGTAACTAATAGCTAAGGCTAAATAAGATTATAAAGCTGCTATTTCTTTATAAAGCTTAAAGAGATTCTTATTTACTTTATTTTTAGTATTTTTTAATTTCTTCTCTTATTTTATTAAATTTATAACTGCTATAATTAGTAAGGTAAAGCTTAATAGAAAAAAGGAGCTTATAAGAAGAAGTAATATAGGTACTATTATAGGATTTTTTAGCCTAAATATACTTACTATAGTAAGTAGAGTTAGCAGATATTAGGTATTTCTTGCCTATCTAAAAATAATAAGTATAAAGTATATTAGCCTTTTTATGAAAAAACTTAATAAATAATATAAGCATTTGGATTTTATAGTCTTTATAAAATAACTATTTAAATGTATAGTTAGATATTATAAAATATAATAGTAAAAGGTTTAAATTAAAACCTACTAAAAGAAAACTAGTATTAATTAGGATAATAGGCCTTAAGGATAAGACTGTTAGAGAGAAGAGATTATATTATAACCCTAGCAATTATATTATATATACCTTATAGAAACTCTACCTTAAGTTTATTTAGATAGCCAATTAGATAAGGAACTAATAAGATTAAAACTAATAGCACTTTAAGACTGTATTACTTTAGAAATAATAATAACCTTATATTATATTACTTCTTTATAATTACTATAATATATATATATATATTTATTTAGTATTAAATAGAACTTAGCTTATTAGCTATTAATAATATTTCTTTACTTTAATAAGCCTTATCTGTACTATTAACTATTAAGAGATATAATATCTTATTAATATGTTTAGTATAATGCCTTATATATCCTGTAAATATAAACCTAATATAGACTAGTTTACCTATTTAGAAATCTAACTATTATATAAAGCTTATTAAGGTAAAGAAGTATTATTAATAGCTAGTAAGTTAAGTTTTATTTACTGCTAAATATATATATATATATATTAATAGCTTATAGTTTAATAAAATAGGCTTATAGTAAGTTATAAATCTAAATAGTAAGTTTATTATAAGTTAATAAGGCAGCTTATAATTATTTTTTTATAATATAATATAAGTTAGTATTTAATTAGTAAGTTTTTATAAAATATATATAATATAAGTGCTATATTCTATTAAATTATAATAAAATAATATAATAAAATAAAATAAAAATAAAAAAAATAATATAAAAGTAAGTAAAGGGTAGTAAAAATAATTTAATTTTAATTAAAATGAAAATAAAATAGTATTAAATAGAAAAAAAAAAAGATAATTTAATTTTAATTAAAATAAAAATAATATTAAATTATAAATATAACTTTAATAGAATTTATTTAATTCTAGCTAAAATAAAAATAAAATAATATTAAATAAAATAAAAAAATAAAAATTTTNTAAAAAAATAAAAATTTTTTAATTTTAATTAAAATAAAAATAATATTAAATTATAAATATAACCTTAATAGAATTTATTTAATTTTAATTAAAATAAAAATAAAATAATATTAAATAAAATAGAGAAATAAAAATAATTTAATTCTAGCTAAAATAAAAATAATATTAAATTATAAATATAATTTTAATAATATTTATTTAATTCTAGCTAAAATAAATATATTTTTATATTATATTTTTAATATAAAAAGAATTTTATTTTACCTAAAATTAAAGGATTATTAATTAATTAATATAATTAGCTTTTTTTAATAGCTAGACCTATTAGCCTGGCTTATTAATCTATATTTTTATAATTTTAATATAACTATATATAAACCTAAATTGCTATTATATAATATAAATACTTTTATATTTTTTAGCTTATAACTTATATTAGCATTTTTATAATATACCTTTATATACTAACTTATATAGAAAGGTATATTCCTACTTACTGATTTTTATAGGTAGCATTTAGGAAATGTTTATAAAATCTAATTTATTAACGATTTACTTAGCGAGTCTACCTTTAATTACAATATAGGACTTTATCTTATGCATACCTTACTTTATTTAATAGAAGAGGAAGGCATCTGTAATGCAGGTGTTCTAAGAGTTTACTATAACGTATTTTAAATCGCGATTGCGAACGGCGATAAGGCAAGAGCAAAGATCTTTGCTGAGAGAGCATATGCTGCCAGGGTGGTTATTGAGGGTAACGACAACCCAGAGACAGCGAAACTAAGAACATTGGCTGAGCGACCTTCTCAGCATCCGCTCTACCAAACCAACAAGGATTTACCACCAGACATCACTTCTCCTTAAAAGATTGATGAGCCGAAATTCGTTGACTGGCTTTGGAGACGGAACGAGTGGTCTGAGTAACCGGCTGCCTCGAGTGCCAATGATCCTTGGGATATTTTCAGTGACGATCTCCCGCATATCTACGGCCAGTTTCTGGACGATGGGGAGTCTGAGAGCTTTGACTCGTTAAGTACCAGTTCAATTCAGGCAGCTCTATTTCGGAGTCTGAGCAAGTCATGATTTAATTAAAATAGTTATTCCTAGTAGTTAATTTGACAGCGTATACTTTACCAGACTGGTAGAACTTCAGGGGACGGTTCCTGGCATCTCTACTACCCCTCCCCTACAGGTCCGGCTCCCTCCCATTCTACCGTAATGAGCTAGCAACCGCAATTAACTAAGCACATGGAAGGCCAGTACAATAGATGGACCAGTGCACTGAATGGGCTGGCTTTCCAATAGACCAGCCCAGAATCTAAGTTGGTATATCATGGGCTAGTGCATCACTTGGACCAGCTTACTACATAATAGCGTTACTCTGCTCAAAATGAGTACTGAGGTGTATACCTGTCCAATTTTAGAAGGATTGGTACCCGTAGTCAAAGGGATCTTGACTCACGGTCGCCCCTCCCCTTTCGAGATGGGCACATAGCTGATGACGAATGTTACGACTTATACGCGCTATTATGTTTTAACTCCAGAGTATCAGCAACTTGCTTGTAGTATGGGTTAGGCCACGACTCGGCTAACTATACTGTAACAACTTGTTGTCAAAATAGAGGTTGGGTGCGTTTGACAGGATATTGGATATTAGCGTCAGTATCTGAGCAGCTAATAATAAAACCCTAGGGTGGAGCTAGACTGGCCTAACCTAGACTGCGTGCCAGCGAACTCAATGGCTTAAAATCATAGCCCACTTAGCCACAGCGGATAAACTGTTTTCCCGCCCCGTCGTTTGTTCTCGCAATCTCAATCTGCCTCTCGTTCTCATTCACGCAATTACTAAATCCTCTTACAATGACCTATTGTCACAGCCTTACCCTCGACCATCGAGGCCTATCAATACCAACACCTCTCTCTCCGTAAGGAACTCGTCAGCCATTTTCCTTTTATTCCCCACGATCGCGTCGAGTCCGACACAGCCCTCCCCCCGAAACGCGTCCAAGAGAAAGTCAGTGAACTCGCGCCGCAGACCGTATAAAATTCCGTATTGTACCCATCAAACGAGGCGCGCACCCCTCCTTTGCTGGAACGATCGGGGCCTGTGGAGGGGACTGTTTGATGTCTTGCAGCTCAAGTTCTGGAGCTCTAACAGTTGCCCGGCCTGCGAGAAGCTGATCTTTCTCCTGGTGGATATCTGTTGGTTCGTTGCGGACTGTCAAGGGAACTTGGTCCGGCTTGCAGCTCAGTTCTGGAGACGGGGCGAGTTTCTTGTCAGATAACGCTGATTCAGGGGGCTTAGTTGCGTAGGTGAGTGTCTCTTCATGGATCGTTGCTAACCGGCAGGATCGGATATGGCGACGTTATCGAGCCTCGATGTGAACAGTACAACGCCGGCCGTTGTTACGTGGCAATGGAACGACATGACGCGTTTTTTAATCGAGCCGGACCCTCAGATCAGAGATACTACCATAACGACTCGCTTCGACAGTCAAGATCAACATTCCCATCAGACTCAAGGGCATTAAGACGGGCACATTCTTGATCATTAGAGCCCTTCCACCATTTATATCCTCCTTCGACTTCATCGAAGCCCCTTCACTTCCTGATGAAGTGCGCGACAAATTCCATTCGAGTACTCTCCTCCTCAACTTCCGCTTAAACCAGAATCCCAAACTCATCGTCTCTGTTGAGGCTGAAGAACCACTATCTCCCCTACGGACTCAATCGGGTACTGTCCTCGATGCCCTTCGTGAACTTGCAAATGTCACAGCGTTTTCCATCTACATCAAAAATTCAGCGGCATCAAAGGCTCATTTCCGAAAAATCCGACAAGCCGTCAGCGAGGGTGTGTCCCTCTTCATCCAAGATGACTTGACAACCATGTTTCGTGGCACGGGAGGCAAGGTCGTCATCCTCTCATCGCCTACACAATTACCTCCGCCATCCTATGACGAAACCGAACCTCCTCCACCTCCCGCTCCAATCTATGACCGAAAGCGACCGCGAAAAGATGATCGCGAAGAACGAGACGACGACATCGCGCTGATCTGGGCCAAGCTTGAGATGATACAGAAGCGTCATAGTGAAGAGCTGTATGCGCTCAGGGACGAGAACAGAGATCTCAAGCAGGAGATCAATGATCTGCGCGACCGATTGATAGCGTCTGAGAGGAAGTGTCGAGACTTGGAAGAGGAACTTGGGTCGTTGGCCGGATTGACGAGCGAGAGGGTTCGGGAGTTAGAGGAGCATACCGACGTTACCCTCTCCGAAGTCTGGCAGGACATGGGCGAGTTGACCAGCGAGTTGAATGCCATGAAGCTTCAGATTGATGAGGATGAGTTGGTGAATAAAGTTAAATTCAGAGTTCTTGATCATATCACGGCGAGTCTATCTCGCGACATGCCGCCAGATGACTGATAAGTTGTTGGTAATAGACTAGATAACTACAGTAACAGCAGCCACTTATCTCTAGTGCTATGCCTAATAAGAATGAAGTTCTAAATCACCTTTTAAGAAACAGCATCTAAGAGCATCTAATCTTCATTGTCATCAGCAGCAATTTTGTATGAATGTAAGCAGTTAAGAAATGCCCAAGTGAAAGTAATTAGGAGTGTTTGAACTTGGTCTTTGAGGTTTATGTGAAGGGGGGCTAGTACTCTGAGTGACGGTAGTACTTGTCGCTACTTTGTGCTGCAACCTATGATACTTCAGTGAGATCGTCAAAACGGACCATAATAAAACCTAGCATGTATGGATAATTAACACTAGAAGATTGGCTTGCAGATAAGCACAGAAGATTGCGTAAATTGACTTTAATTGAATTGGCAACCGTACTGTAAGCTGAAATTGAGCACCTAGTGAGTACTGAATAGATGTCTTGCTCTTTGTATCTATCCAGTAAGATAATAGGGTACGTCAAGACTAAAACAAAGCATATATTAAGTATAGTAAAACCGCATATAAAAGAATAAAGCCATAGACATATATATATATATACTGGCTACTGACGAAAGACTAGCCTGCCATCAGGTCTATGTATAACAGACATACGATCGACGCCTGGCATTTTATTGAAATCAATTTCAAGAGCATAGCTTCCCAAACGAGTTATATCAATAAGACTTCCTGGTGCGTACTGCTCAGCAGTTAGGTAGAAGGCCATCTGGGGCTTCATCTTATACCACTGATTGGGTTGAGGTGTGAATACTGCGGAAGAGCCAGTAAAGCCTTCGCCTTCGTCGTCTCCATCGGATTGGGACACTCCAAGGCCAACGATTAAGTTCACTGGAAATGGAGTTATTAATTTATTCACAAATCGAAAAGCAAACTTACTATTTTTGGCCTCAGAGACAGTAAAACTACCATCCGTCCTAATCTCAAAGGCAGAAGCATCGATAGCACGAACTGGCATAGCTTCGGCAAAGTGAGGTCTTCCATCTCTAACGCTCATTTCGATAGATTTGCCCAGCTCGACAGGTTTCTTGACAGAGACGTTGACCCCGACTCCGAAAGCAGGCGGGCCATGGGAATTTCCAGCAATTGCTAAAAGCTGTTTAGGAGCAAGCAAGGCAGCTCCCTGATCTCCACCTGCTTGTACCCAAGCGACTACGCTTGACCAAACTTTTGGAGTGGATGGGCCGGTTACTTTGGGTGGGGCGGCGATGAGAGAGTATTGCTGGAAGTCACCAGTCTGATTGTTAATATCAATGACATACATGTTCTCCATTGTCATAAGTGAAATAAATGCTTAACGATGTTTGAATTTCCACAAGCGGTAGGATAGTAGATCGGCAGCGCTCTTTTTATGCTGATAAGAAGTCTAGGTAATAGGAGTTCTTCTGCAGGATATAGAAAGCTCTAGACATAAAAAGACCTGTGGCCCAGCTAGACTCGCCTAGACTCGCCTAGACTCATTTAGAGAATACTTCAGCTAGCTATAAATTACCAAAAAGAGAAGAGGCTATTGGCAAGCTTGTGCGCAAATGGACTAAACCGTAAAAGTTGTTTTGAGACATTGACAAACTATTGAGTTCTAGGCCATATAACACAGACTAATAAATACAATTACAGATCTAACGAAAGCCACTGCATGTGGCTTTACTGTAACCTGTCGTTGTCTCAGGAGGAATTTAAGAATAATTCCAGAGAAGCGGGGTAATAAGAGAGTGAGAATATAATAAGAGCAATGTAGCTATCTTTATATTTCTCTTGTAGGTCAAAGTAGTGATAAGACTATATTCTGTTCTCTTATACTCATTCTTACTTTAATTTCTGGAATGAAACATAGACGCCATTAGCATTGCCACACCCAAGCGCAATCTCTTCAGTCCAAGGCTTTGCGTCCATCGATTGAATTGATGTGAACTCTTGAGCAAATCGCATTATGACCAGCAGAGACTCAGTGATGGCATATTGTTGACCAAGACAAATGCGTGGGCCCCCATTGAAAGGCAAGAAGAACTAAAAATAATCAGAGTTATGCTAACCTCTCGCAAAGCCATGATCCAAAGCTTTAACTTACCCATGACGGTCTGAGAGACTCCCATCTCTCGGGACGAAATTCCTCAGCATCTTGGCCATACAGATCTTTACGACGATGCATGGCGTAGACAGTGTAATTTACCATGGAGCCCTTTGGAACATGAATAGGATGATCACCATTTGGGCCACCACCATGGGGAAGAATCGTATCCCGATATGCCATACGGCCATT
Source organism: Fusarium mangiferae (assembly GCF_900044065.1). Taxonomy (NCBI): domain Eukaryota; kingdom Fungi; phylum Ascomycota; class Sordariomycetes; order Hypocreales; family Nectriaceae; genus Fusarium; species Fusarium mangiferae. The sequence continues at coordinate 17,540 of NW_024573933.1, forward strand.
ACTAGGGACAGGAGGATGGAGGCGTAGTGCTAAAGTCATGTCAGCGAGGGTCTTGGACGAAAAATAACACTGACATTCGTTGATGCAGTATTTAGCATATGTGAGATGGCGAAGCTGCTCGTATGTTGGTTCATTTGTGTCTAGATGCTTAACTTCATCTCGAATCTTGGTCCAGATATCTGGTCTTCGTGCAAGGACAAAGAAGAGATTACCCAATAGATTCGAGGTGGTGTCTCTTGCAGCTATCAAGACGCTTAGCAGCTCTGCGCGTATCTTTTCCTTCGATACACCCGATCTAGCAAGCTGCCTCAACAGACTGTCATGTCGGTTTTGAGGTTCATTCTCTCTTGTTACTTCCCCAGTCAAAGTCGATGTGCGAAGAGCCATAGCTTGATCGACATAACGTTCGACATAAGACCGACATACCTGATAGACTTCAAGTGCCTTGCTTCGAGAGCCTTGGAAGCGGCGTAATGGGCCCAATCTTGCCTGATAAGCTACATCTTTGAGAGTGAAGTCAAAGGCTTTGGTAAACTCTTGGCTTGCTTTAGTAGGATTGCAAAGTGTATCTGTAGACTCGCCAAAGAGGAATTCAGTGCCAGTGTCCATGGTGAAGTCAAAAAGAAGTTCCTGCAAATTGAAGGTTGTATTGATAGGAATCTTCGACACAAGGTCTGTGACGTGTCTGTTTGTCAATGCAAGGTCGGCCACTTGGTCACGGGCAAAGGTTGGACGCATCAAAGCCCGCGAGTGCGCCCACTCCTCTCCATCGGAAACAAACATACCGCCACCTGTGACGGGATTGAACAATGGAGCTCTAAAAGCAAGTCCATAGTCCTTGAACTTGAGAGCAAGAACTGTTTTGATGTTTTCGGGGTCGATCGTGAATATAGTCTGCTGAGAGCCACGCTCGACTAGGAATGTGATACCGACTGTCTTGTAAAAGTCGTTGGCAAAGGTTTCCAATAGTCGCTTTTCTTTGAACACCCTCATCAGCTTCAAGATAAAGTCAATGCCAAAAAAGGGGTCCTTCAGTGGGAGTTGGCAAGTCACAGGAGCGCACCCGTGTTGTTCACGGAACTTGCGCCTTGCTCGTGTTGTTGTGATGCGAGTCCCTATGATACGGAGAGTGTAGATTGCCAGGAGGGTAACAATAATCTTCCATCTAAGGGAGAGGCTTTCGTCGATTGCTTTCCATGGAATTATAGCCATGCCTTTTGATTCTGATTCTTATTGTAAATATGTTGCTAATCTGTAGAAGTACTAGATGAAGAAATTTGTCTCTCAAGTAGCTATACTGAAGTGCACTGCTCATCTTATCCAACATCATCACATTGTTGCCTAGCGTTCACGGTTCGGAGGATTATCATCCGTATGATGTTGCGGAAGAGGAAAGTATCTGGATGCATGAGATAATGCATAGTGACGTAAATGGGTTGCAGTTACATTCGGTCTTATCAGACATGAGACTCGGCCGGGCGCGGAGACAGCCCGTGGCCCAGTCCATGGGCTGACCCGTGAACCCTGTATCTTACGTGTACCCGGACAACAAGCTTTGAAATCAAAAGGACCTCGCTTAAGAGGTCATTCGTCAGGGCGTGGTTCTATCCGTCTCAACATCATATCTTGTCAGCCCCTCTCTGCACTTCATCTGTGAGCTTATCCTTCTGTTACCTGCCGTTTATGCTGACGATTTGTTACAATATGGTCGGCATCGCTTTACTTGGAGCCGGGATCTTTGCGAGAGAACGTACGTCGATCCCTCTTGAGCTGTTTATCAATGGCAAGGTTGCATTGCAGAGGAGCTTTTGAGTAAATGTTACGCTGACATGCTACAGAACACTTGCCAGCTATTGAGTCCGTTGGACACCTCAACCTCAAAGCCGTTTACTCACGCTCTGAGGAAGCGGCAATATCGCTTGCGAAGCAGGCCCGGGACAGGGTTGACATCTACTTTGATAGCCCCCCCACAAGTGGAAGATCACTTGACGATCTCCTCGCAAGGTCTGACATAGCTGCAGTGGCAGCATGTGCTACCATTCTAGTCCAGCCCCTACTTATCAGGAAAGCTCTGAGAGCCGGTAAGCATGTGTTGAGTGAGAAGCCGATAGCACAGGACACTGCAACTGCTATGGGCCTTGTCCAATGGTACAGTTCTCAGTCCAGCCCTCCGATATGGGCCGTTGCTGAGAATTTCCGATTCAATGAGAGTCTGAGGTATGCCGAGATGAGAACCCAAGAAATCGGGGGAGAACTTGCATCCTTCCGTTTGACCTACTATGGATTGATAAGAAAGGAAAACAAATACTTCAAGACCGAATGTATGTAGAAAGCACTGTGCTTAGCTTTGACACAAATACTGATAGGTTACAGGGCGCAAGACTCCTGAGTTCCAAGGTGGTTTCCTTCTTGATAGCGGAATTCACTTTATTGCCAGCCTCAGGCTTCTGCTACGTGCCGTTGGGCAGGAACCTAAGGAGGTAATGGCCTTGTCAAGTTTGCTTAAAGAGCATCTTCATCCTGTTGATACTATTCACGCTGTCGTATCCACCATTGATTCTCGACACGGAACAGTTTGCATCTCCTTTGGGGTAGAACACATATCCACTCTGGAGATCGAAATTATCAGTACTCGTGGTGTTATTGTTTGGACACCTGTTAGTGTCACATCAATCATCAAATCAGATTCTGGGGAGTCAATGAATGAAAAAAAGGAATTCATCTACAACAATGGTGTCAAGGCCGAATTTGAGGCATTCTGCCAGGCCATATTGCAGAATAGCCCAGACCCACGTCAGAGTCCTCTGGAAGCCCTTAGAGATCTTGCTCTTCTGCAGAGTCTGTTGGGGTCTGCCGCATGTGATGGATCGATGAAGCTTGTCAAGTTTGAGTAAGGATCGAATAATATATTCTCAACAAGCTCTTCAGGGTCAGGCAAACCAGCAAAAACTCATAGATACATAGCAAGTGCTCATTTAATTGGTTATCTTATATGTTAAGTCCTTTACTCTTAAGTATATAACAATTGAGAAATCAATCCTGATTATACCACATGACATTACATCAGGAGCTTCATTGAGACATTGCTTATTTATAAGAAGACAGTTTTCTGGTTACTAACTTTCGATGATATGAAGGGCCAGTTATGATACTATCCTGCTCTCTCAGGCTTAGCAGGAGCCTTCCTTGGCTGTCTTTCAACAAGGAGCACCAATGACAAGATAGATGCGATGGAGAAGTAAAGCATTACCCTCATCTGCTCCGAGTAGGCATCTGCATACAGAACTCTTGTACGAGATTGCGTCTCGATAGAGAGCATCCCAATATTCTCTGAGGACAGCAGTATTTGTGCAACTTGCTCTGCTGTCAAGAACTTGACAGCTTCTCGCTTGATATGGTTGATGAGCAAAGCGGAACAGACGGCGAGCCCGATTGTGCCTCCCAACACTCTGATCTGTGTCACAGATCCCATTGTGACAGCTGAGGTTATGTTAACTGAGAAACATTAATGGTCTAGCAGTAGAATTGGTAAGTCGTACCTAGATCTTTCTCAGTAACGACTAGCGGCACCATCATCAGGATTGTACTGAGGTTGAACCCGAAACCGAGGCCCATGATAGCCTCGTAGCCATATTGCGCCGAGGCAATAGAGGTTGATGATTTTAAGGAGCTATATAGGCCAACTCCTATTGTCTGTAGTGACCCCCCGAGGAAGAGCGTGTAGAGAGGAGGGACTCTTAGCTTAGAGACCAATATCCCATTAATAGCAGTCGCCAAGGGAGACAGGAGAAGTAGAGGCAGTGTGCGAATGCCAGCGTTGATAGCTGATGTCATGTTGACCGTTTGAAATCTTTGCGGTATGTTGATCAGAGCAGCCATAAAGGGGAATCCGGTAAAGAAACCGTTCCTGGACGGAAGCCGAATTAGTTGACCGAGAACTTGGGATTGACTGACTGTAGACTTACAAGAGTAGCCCCATGACAAACCTGTTGTGTACCAGGCTCCACGGGAACATGGGTTCACGGACACCGTCTCTCTTGGAAAGCAGTCGCTCCCAAGCAATAAAGGCAATCCACAAAACACCAGAGAGTACAAAGGTTGATACAATAGCACCACTACCCCACGGGTAGGCCACACCGCCTTGCTCGAGTGCAAAGATGATAAGGATGGAGGCAGCTAATGACACAGTCATACCCACAAAGTCAACCCGCTTCCACATTTGTTTCGATGCGAGGGAGTGAAAGAATCGATCGGACTCGCCGTATGGAAAGTTGAATGGGACCGAGAAGGCGAGAAGAACAGCCGCAAGCGCTCCCCCAGGGCCGCTACAGGTAATGAGTCATTAAACAGTGTCTACACTGCAAGGTGCCTTCAAGAACATGGGACTCACTTGAAGTAGAACACCCAACGCCATGTCGTGTGATCTGTGATTGCTCCTCCAAGAATTGGGCCGAGGACACTCGAGAGGATAAAGGTTGACGACATGATAGAGATGTAGGTTGCGTATTTCTCTGGAGGCACCATGAGCGGTACCATGATTGTCGATAAAGAGTAGATACCGGAGCCTCCCATCCCCTGGAAGGCGCGGAAGACGATCCTAGAGTAAAGATGGACGATGAGAACGCGCACGAGGCTGGCATGAAGAGAGAGAATTGACATACAGAGGTACCATGGAGTCAGAAGCACCACACGCCATAGAGAAGACAGTAAATATGGTGATCGCAAGCAATAGCATCAGTTTACAGCCAAATATGTCGCTGAGTTTGGAATAGATGATGAGGAAACCTGAAATCTCTTAGTACCTATACTGGTCTTGGACAAGAGAGTAAAGTTGGCTCGGATCATACCGGTGTATGTTACCAAGTAGGATGTCACGATCCAACCGGCCATATTGAAGCCATGGAGGGCATCAACGATTGAGACCAGAGCCGTGCTTACAATGGTAGTTTCCAATGTCGACAGCAATAAGCTCAAGCAGAGGCTACGTCAATGCCAATCAGCTGTGAAGTAAGGGCGACTAGGCGAAAATAACCTACGCTGAAGTCAAAGCATGAAGCCTCCAACCAGTATGGTACACCTTTTGTTTGGTCGCATTATCTGACGCACCAACTGCAACCTCAACGTTCCTGTTATTGTCGCCCAAAACCGAGCCGTGGTTGTCGGATGAAGCTTCCGCTTCAGTCACCGTGTCGGGTAATCGGCATCCATCGTCAGGAGACGCCTCGTTACTCTCGTTGTTTGTGTTGACGGGAGTCCCGGGCGGGGAGCCCTGAAGATGTTTTAATGGCAAACCTGTTGTTTCCGACATGGTTGGAAGAGAAATGCGAGTGAGTTGCAAAAGCTCAACTGGCGTAACAAGGAGAGAGTGCAGTCGATGGTTTCAGCTTCAAGCTTCGCGTTGGTATGAGCACTACAGACAGGTAAACGGAATAAAGGAGAAAAAGAGTGGGGGATGAATTTGTGGTCAGCTTTACGAAACAGAGATTCCTAATTCCCGGGCTGCCTCCACTCTTTGGTCTGTGCGTTTCCTGCGAAATCCAGGGGGCGCGGCGCAGGCGGGGTGAGGTAGTCAGCAAGGGGAATAGATAAGGAGCCTGACTACCCTGTATCTGGAAATAGGGGATAGTATATCGCTCTTGACTGGAGCGGTACACTGCGCTTAATGTCCAAGATGAACGGGTTAGCATTCATAGCCTTGCTATAGTCGTTCATTTGGCTGATGATGAGCTATTAGGCTCTGGTATTGTATTTTTGCAATGACACTTCGCTTTTGATTCTGCGTCTGCAGTTTTTTGTTCTACACCACCAGGATCTGCAACTTTTTGGCCACTTCGGCATCGATGTCTTACTTGGTAAGACCCATGATAAGCAAATTTCGGTCAAGGGGAACGTGCACATTTATCAACCAATCAACCAACCTGGACTGTTGCGTTTGTCGGTACAGTTACGTTTGGGTGTTTATCCCAGCCCTAACCAGCGCTACAATCTTCCTTGTACTATGTCCACCAGTGGGAAGCTAAATCCTGAACACCCCTGCACTGTACCTACAGAGGTAGACTGACCTAGATACAAAATGACACCCCATTAGCTAGCTGGTAAGAACCAAGCTAGCCAAGACACTAAGACCAAGCACAGATTTAGACTTTGTAAATTTACTTGAGATAAGAAGCTGCATAACTAAGCCTTCCCCTATCTAACAGACAAAACTAAAATGCCACAGTTGCATCAGAGATAAGAATGCTTCAACTCTCATCGTCGATCAGCGAGAGGATTCGCTCATGGGCGAAAAAGATGGTGTCAATCTTTCCCGACATAACAGAAAACATTCGGCCGCGACGCGATACTCGACAGCTGCGGTCATCATAGGCCCCTAGCGGCTTGGTCTTGACGGCAAGCTGCGGACCAATGTAACGGAAGGTCTCGAGGAACGTGGGGAGGTAGTGCATAATCTGTTCCTCCATAAGCGCCCGCTTGGCTGATATGGTTGCGGGGCTAACGCCGTCCCGTGCCGCCCGAGCTTCTGCTGCAGTCTTGAATTGTCCGAGAGGCGTATGGGGTACGCTAGACAAGGTAAACACCCCCGGCACTTCAGTGGGGTAGACGGAAGCCAGGGGACCATCGACCAAAGTCACAGCCGGAAATTCAGGAGGTCCCTCGTAGTAGAGCAACAAGGTGGCCTCGTATATCACTTGCAGATCCAGGTCCATATAATGCCCCCACGTTGCATCTACCACAAAGTCAAAGCCCTCACCGTCGATCAAGACGCCATCGTCCGCCTCTTGGATGCTTGAAACCTTTCGCCCAAGCTCAAGGGCACCTTTAAGTGCTGCCTCGAAGTAGGCACGGGCCTTAGTCAGCAGCAAAACCCTCTCGGGCACACACATAATGCCGTCGACGTTAGTGATATGAACACCATCAGGTGCCCCTTCCGTGAACGCCACCCCGCTTGAGGCCATGATGGCCTTGTAGGTATTGTAATCAAGCAGGGAATCTTGAGTAGGGACAGCATAGATGTTGTAGGGCACAATGCGGCTCAGTTCGGGGTAATGCTCGACGAAACGCAGAAAGCCATCCCTTGACTGAAGACGTGTACCACTGTGACGGGCATAATGGAAGCCCATATGCAGCCTGAACTGGTTGTTACCAGATGCTTCATGTAGCAGTCGCTCATGCTGTTCGAACAATTTGACGCGAAAGCCGAGCGCGAGAAGGGTAGCCGCAATGTGACAGCCATACCATCCACCACCGATGATGCCAAGACTGTGGGGGTTGACGCAGCCGTCATTCTCTATCTTTGTGTTTCCGTTGAGACCATTGACGCCATTGTGAAATTCTTTTTCGAGGTTCGGCATATTGGGTAAGGTTGCGTAAATTGGGTAATGACTTTTGGGATATTGTTTTTTGCGTCTCGCTAGACTCTTGAGGTACTAAACGAGCTGTTCCGTGTACATTATGTACTGGTCACGATATGAAAATATGGCGATAACAAAAGCGATTTTAAAGATCTCTGCAGACCTCTTGAGTTTTGATATCTTTTTGATTGGGATCATGAGTCTTTTATCTTCACCTTGCTGATTCAAACCGTCTTGAGTCCTTCACTTGGAAGACTTGACACAATCATTGGCTTCGTGCATCTCCTACATGACCAAAAATTCCCCCCTGGCTCGCGAGGATGTATTCCTCTTACTGATTCTGGTACTGATGGAGGTAAGATAAGATTATCAAGCTTTGGAACAAGATTGTCAGCACAATATACATATGCCTTGCAGAATACAACAGCGGGAGTTGCAACTCTGTTGATAAGCAAATGCATCTCGTATTGATGGAAATTTTGCGTAAGCACACTGCGTTTATCTGTTACATTGACCTCTGCACTTCTGACTTGACAATTGACTTAGAGATATGTGATCATGCCACGTAGCATCAGTAATTCAACAAGATGCTTATCCTAGAAGTGGTTGTCTGTTGCAGCGTATCACGGGAACTCTAATTACTGTTCCTATACATCTTCCAAAGCCTTTTATTCTTGGAGAAACTCAAACCCTCCATCATCTGAGGTTCCCAACAGCTTTGCCCTCCACGCCATGCGTATACTTTGCCTTCACGGAATGGGCACCAACAGCAAGGTACGTAACCGTCGCATCATGGCCACGAACATCTTACTATGAGATAATCTAACACAGATTCTAGGTGCTGGAGATGCAGACGTGTACATAACATTCCTTCACACAGCTCATCTGATTACACGGACTGACTTCATTGCAGCTGCGCTCCGACATCAACTTAGCCATTCACAATCGCATAAATACGAATACGTTGATGGTGGGGAGCCCATGCCGCCTGCGCCTGGTAAGTCATTGAGTTATTTGTTTACTTACTTACTCAAGACTCTTATACACGACACAGGGATAGAAGCCTTCATTGGTCAGGATGAGAGCCTTGCGTATTACCATCCACACTCGGCAAAGAGCATCCTGACAGCCATTGATGACCTATGGGAGTACATTGCCGAGGAAGGTCCCTTTGACGGTGTCTTGGGCTTCTCCCAGGGTGCGTCTCTAGCTGCCATGATTATTGCTCGTGCCCACCACTCTGACCCGCCACCCTTCCAGTTCGCCATATTCTTCTGTGCAGGACTCCCTTACTGTGAGAAGTCTTTATCTGCCGGCGAGGTCAAGTTCCTGAGGGCTGAGGCTACGCAAGGTCCAGTTATCCATGTGCCAACAGCTCACATCTTTGGCAAAAAGGACCCTGATGTCAGCTATAGTAAAGCGATGACTGAATTGTGCCATCCCTGGGGACGAGTTCTTCTGGATCATGGAGCTGGGCATGAGATCCCAAGAGTGCCTGTTGAGACGGTGGATGACATGGCAAGGGCGGTAGAGAAGGTTGTCACCAAGGCAGTGATCGGTCAGTAGCTAAGCGTAGATTGATGAGAAGAGACAAAGTACACGAGATAAATCATAGCCGCACCATATTGGCAGCTGCCCGAGTGATCCACGAAATGATACCCAATAGAATGAAAAACAGGAGCGCTACGTCGATGTTGTTTAGCTTGATCCAAGACATTCGCACGTCAGGTGTCTGAAGGTGCATTGGACGCAGCTCTTTACCTCTTGGATACATGTCCTTTGAGTTCGAAGCTTGTAAAAAGCCCCTCTTCCTGTTGGAGCATGCTTTAAGATCGAGAATGGAATTCTCAAATCTACCATCCCAATCATATAGATGCTCCTCAATTACATTGGCAGCAAAATGCTTCTTCCGCGATCCGACCATGGCAATTCTCTTCATACGCTTGACGTTTCTCTGGAACGACTCTTTGTCAAATAAGAGTATGGTTCTGATGGCTGTCGTCAAGGAAGCTGCATCAAAAGTTTCTTTGTCAAGACGGACTGCAACTCCAGATCGTTCAAGTCTCAGCGTAGTGACCATCTGGTCACCAAATATGCCCATTGCAACCATAGGGACGCCATGGAAGATGGATTCATTGACAGATGAAGGTCCAGCGTGTGTGACGAAGATGATTGTGGAATCATGTTCGAGGACAGAGCGCTGCGGTACCCAAGTAGCAAAGTGCCACGCTTGATCCTGATTCTTGAACAGCTGATCAATGGTCAAGTGAGACAGGTGTAACGATGGAACTCGAATGCTGGTATCAAGTTGACCACGACTTCTAGCACTAAGGGCCCAGACGACCCCGTCGATCACGCCGGAAGAAATGGCATCAGCGAGACCGTCGATAATTTTGAAGATCTTCCCGTCGTCCAGAATGACATGTGTACCAAACGCAACTAAAGCGATTTTTTGATGCGTCTCAACAAAGGACTTGATGTCTCCATCGAGAGCAGGATACGAGTCGGCCAAGATTGGGCCTACTGGATGAACCAAAGGTGGAGTGTCTCGTGGCGTTTCCATACCATAAAAGTTGTTCATAAACACAAGATAGTCTGGCTTGGAATGCCTAGGCCGAGGTGCGACTCCCTCTTTTCGGCGCATTGCCTTGGTCCAGAAGATCCAGTGAAGAAAGAATGGCGCGGAGCGAAGCAAAAAGGTCATTTCAAACAACCTGTCATAAATGCTTGCGTGCTCGCTGGTCAAACATCTCTGCTGCATACCGGGCTGACCCGGAATGTACTTCTGAGGCATCATCAACCACGGCATTTGGGGCCACATGACTGCGTGAGGGAGCCGAAACTCGTTGCAAACATCCAGAGCCGCTTCAACATGGAAGTCGGAGAAGATAAAATCAGGTTTGGTGGTAGTGATTACCTCCTTCAGACCGCGATATGTAAAAGGCCAGAATGCATCAAATGCCATTTTACCTTTAACAATATCCCTTTTGCCTCGGGCAGTGTTCCAGTTCCAACGCGAGAAGAGGATGTAGTGCTTTTCATCTTCTTCAGCAGAGATGGCTGGCCCAACTATGTGAACCTTTTTCACAAAAGGATAATTGTCAACCAGCTTTTGTCTGCCACTCAGTGTTGCAAAGTCAATTGTATGACCTCTAGCTGCCAAGATGGAACATATTTCCAGAATTGGTGCTATTTGTGGGTTAGCATCCTGATTTCTTTATTGACACCGGAGTGATTCGCGTACCTGAATTGGTCGAGCCACCGACCGTGACAACAACGAGAATTTGGGCTTTGGGCAACGACATGGTGATGGCTTTACCCTGATACACTGGTCTGTGCACGAATGGACATATAATGAAGTTTGTAAACTTTGGGCTGGATACGGAGATGGGCTTGTCGAGGTACCCGTTATTCTTGAGTTTGAAAATTGTCTTTGATTATCATGGGCGAAGTTGAGCCTTCAGTCACATGTCTCGACTGCAAATGTCACATCGAGATGTGGAAGCATATCCCCACGAATGGGCTATGAGCATGGCTTGTGTGGGAGCGCGAGGTCATCTTACTGCATCAGTGCATCGTGATCGACATCTCAAAACTCAAACAGATAAACGCTACAGAACTTTAAATGCGTGATATATGCAATGGCACATATCGCATACGAACCAGCGTTGCAATGCATGTTGGTCAGCATTTGTGGGCTGATTTCCTCTCGCCCTTCGGTGTATTGATTACGTGGTTGCGTTCGACCTGCAGCCTCACTCTTGGCAAATCCTCTCAGGGATTGCTACAGACATTCTATGTTGACTCATATAAACGACTGGATCTTTTGCTAGAGGCATGTAATGGTCAAAGCCACCCTTGCCACCTGCTTATCTGGTCCAGGCTAAATACACAACTGGAACTCTCGCCTCAAGGCATGCATTGCATATGGGATGGCAGATTTCTAGAACTATGCTTGAAATACCTGGTGGAAATGTAAAGATACAAATATTCATAGATGGGAGCCGTAATCGTTTCTGTATTGCCACTTGAAAATTTGTCAACAAGGCTATCTTGACTTCAAAATGATCTGCCCCTCCAAGTCACGTCACGACACTGTTTGATAACGGATACTTCTGACTGTAGCCAAATCAGAATGCAAGAAACTATCCGCGGAGAAATTGTACCTCAGATTGACGATGTATTCTCAAAATTGCGTGAGACGGAATAACTTTGCAAGAGCTATTAGGCTGTTTGTCTTGCAGGCAGTCCATGATAGGGAGGGACGTTAGGGGTAGCCTCAATACCACTCACTCTTTGACAACTCATCAACGCCACTGCAGATGAACATGATAATCAGTAATCATCCAGTGAAAGCTCGCCCCCACGGTGAATTGGATACCAGATTGATCCAACATACATTATCTCACAGAGGTGTTGAATTTAGCTACGATAAGGGGCTGGTCGTAGAGGGCTAGACGAGACTCACGTATTGTTCAAGTGTAGGCCTATAATAACTTCGCAACTCCTATTATTAGCCATGTGACAAACCCAAAGTATCTCAACCCTTCTATCTTATACCCAATTATTCAACTTTTACTGCATTATTGTTTTTGAAGCATCCTCAAGTTTAGCTATGGAGCCAATCGCTGTTATTGGTCTTGACCTCAAGTTCCCCGGCGATGCTACTGACGCCGATGGGTTCTGGGATATGCTGGTAACTGGCCGCTCAGCCTGCACAGATATTCCAGACGATCGTTTCAAAGTGTCGTCATTCTACCACCCGGACCCGGAGCGCTCGGGTTCAGTTAGCATTCCTGTTACTTTGTGAAGTACACGACTGATCAGCATCGCAGCTCAATGTTACTAGGGCGCATTTTCTGAAGGGTGAAATCGCCGCCTTCGATGCTCCGTTTTTCTCCATTACACCTGCTGAAGCTGGTGGTATGGATCCTCAACAACGTGGCCTGCTCGAAAATACTTATCGTGCTCTAGAAAATGGTATGAACCCCTGATGTTTTACTATGGAGAATGTGGATCTGACCCTATCATAGCGGGATGTCCAATGAATAAAGTTCTTGGAACAAACACTGGTGTTTTCATCGGTTGCTTTACTCGTGAATATGAAGCCATCATGTTCAAAGAGACCGAGATACAGCAGCGTTACTTTGCTACTGGCACTGGAACAACCATGCTTGCCAATCGACTGAGCTATTTCTATGACCTTCATGGGCCTAGCATAAGTCTGGACACAGCGTGCTCCAGTAGTCTAAACGCCTGTCACCTAGCCTGTAATAGTCTAAGGTTGGGCGAGTGTGACATGGCATTAGCAGCTGGCTGCAACCTGTTCTACAACCCTGATACCATTATCCCACTCACAGCCCTTGGCTTTCTATCTCCCGATGGGAGATGCTACAGTTTTGATGAACGGGCCAATGGATACTCACGTGGTGAAGGGTTTGGAATGGTTGTGCTGAAGAGATTGAGTGATGCTATCCGTGATGGCGACTGTATTCGTGCCATCGTTCGAGGCTCCTCAAGCAACCAGGATGGCAACTCACCTGGCATCACACAACCCACTCGACAGGCGCAAGTGGACTTGATCAACGCCGCATATCAATCAGCCGGTCTATCCAAGACGCAGACGCGCTTCTTTGAGGCTCACGGTACAGGTACTCCTGTGGGTGATCCCATTGAAGCAAGTGCCATCAGCGGCGCATTCTCAGAGTATCGCTCCGAGCAAGAGCCAATGGTTGTTGGCGCAGTCAAGACAAATATCGGCCATCTTGAAGGCTCGGCCGGGATTGCAGGTCTCATCAAGGCCATAATGGTCCTTGAGAAAGGTATAATCCCTCCCAACATGGGCTTCCAGACCCCCAACCCCAAGATTCCTGTTCATGATTGGCACCTCAAGTTCCCAACCAAGCCTGAAGCCTGGCCTTCTAAAGGACTCAGGCGAGCCTCAATCAATGCGTTTGGCTATGGTGGAAGCAATGCCCACATCATTATCGATGATGCCTATCACTATCTCCTCGAGCATGGCTTGAAAGGAAAACACCAAACCATTGAGTTCCCACCGGTTGAAGGCCTGAGGCCGTCCATCAATGGCACGAATGGCACCAACGGTCATTTAAACGGTATCACCAATAACCACTCTAACGGTCATCAGTCTACTTCTGGCTCGAGTGACGATGAGTATATCTTGGTCAAGCGCTTCAAAGGTTATGCCCCCCCTTGTCGCTCATTCTTCTTTTCCACCTTCGATGAAGCTGGAGCAGCCCGCATGGCACAAGCATACAGGGAGTTCCTAGATTCCACCAACAAGTCAATAGTTGCTGGGTCTGAGGAAGAACAAGGCTTCTTGAGTGACCTTTCTTATACCCTCATCAACCACCGCACATCATTCCCTTGGCGGTTCTCCATCGTCGCTGACAGCATCGCGGCTTTGACTAACAAGTTGGAGGGTAACCCTTCACCTGTTAGAGCCACTGCGGACCCTAAGCTTGGCTTTGTCTTTACAGGACAAGGTGCACAGTGGTACGCCATGGGTAGAGAATTGCTCTCTGCTTATCCAACATTCAGCACGTCCATATTTGCTGCGGACCTATATCTGCGAGAGCTGGGTTGCCCGTGGTCACTTGTTGGTGAATTGCTTCAGAACCAAGACAAGTCACGCATCGATGATCCTGAATTGAGTCAACCAATCTGCACAGCCTTGCAAGTGGCTCTGGTTGACCTCCTCGCCAGCTGGGGTATCAAGCCTGCTGCCGTGGTCGGTCATTCATCGGGCGAGATTGGTGCTGCCTATGCTACAGGTGCCATATCCCAAGAGTCGGCCTGGAGGCTAGCATTCTATCGGGGTGCTCTGTCCTCTCGGCTGGCCAAGTCTCCCGATCATACCAACGGAGCCATGCTCTCGGTGGCCATGAGCTCATCAAGTGCCATGTCATATCTCGAGGAACATGTTGGCAGCGCCGCGGGTAGAGATATCGTTGTGGCCTGTATCAACAGTCCGAGAAACGTGACGCTCAGTGGCAGTGCAGTATATATTGACAAGATCAAGGCTGCTGCAGACTCTGGTGGTATCTTTGCCCGCAAGCTCAAGGTTGATAACAGTTACCATTCACCTCTGATGGCCACCATTGCAGATGAATACAGAAGCTTGATTGGCGACCTCGAGGCTGGAACCAATATATCACCAGGCAAGGTTGCTCCAGTCTTTTATTCGTCCCTGGGAGGGACAGTCATCTCAGCCTCTGCTCTTAAGAACCGCGATCATTGGGTTGACAATCTAGTTTCGCCAGTCCAATTCTCCAAAGCCTTCTCACTCATGTGCTCCAACACCAGTTCCAGCGCGCCAGTCAAGAAGCTTGGATCTTCGGCCAAAGCAACAGTCAAGCCCCCGAAGATTACTCAAGTACTTGAGATTGGTCCGCATGCGGCATTGCGTGGCCCCATTCGTGAGATCATGGAGCTTACGCCAGAAGTGAGTGGTATTGGATATGAATCAGTGCTCCGTCGTGGTACTTCTGCTGTTGACACTGCTTTGGGCGCCGCCAACTGGCTTTGGTGCCGCGGGTACGAGGTGGACATGTCTGATGCCAGCATTGCAAAGGACAGCTCCCTTGTAGTCAATGCACCGGGATACCCTTTCAACCACTCCAACATCTATTGGAATGAGAGTCGTATCAGCAAAGGATACCGCTTCCGTCCTGCAATGCGACATGAACTACTTGGTGCCCCGGTGCCAGATTGGGATCCAGCCAATGCTGTGTGGCGGAACTACCTGCGTCTTTCAGAGAACCCTTGGGTGAAGCATCACCGAATCACTGGTGCTACCATCTACCCCGCCGCAGGAATGCTTGTTATGGCCATAGAAGCTAGTCGACAGATGGCAGACATATCTCGTGTAGTCAAGGGCTTTCGCATTCTTGACGCTCGCTTTAATGTCGCTCTTCGCGTTCCAGCGACGCAGAATGGTCTGGAGACGCACTTTTATATGCAGCCCTCGAGGGACCATCCTGACACTGTGGCGAGGACAGTTCGCAAGTTCTCGCTCAGCAGTTATGAGGGCGGTGAATGGCGCGAGCATTGCCATGGTCTGGTCGTCACAGAGTACGAACAACCTTATACCGTCGTTGACGATGGAAGAGAAGACTTTGAGTTCCAAGAAGCATGCAAGAATAGGCTTGCGGGCGTTGAGAAGGCCTCAAAAGTTGAGACCTCATTTCGACAGCTCTATGAGCATTTGTCGACCGTTGGTCTTGACTTTGGCGCTACTTTCCAGACTCTCCGCGATATTCGCTGCGGTGACATTGGTGAAGCTGTGGCGACTGTGGAGAGGCAAGATCTTGAGAGCTTGATGCCTCTAGGCTATCTTCAAGACCACTTGATTCATCCCACCGTACTCGATGGTATCCTCCAGAGCATCATTGTCAGTTTGACAAAAGGTGGTCGCGAGATTGACCAAGTCATGGTTCCCTCCGAGATTGGCGACCTCTGGGTATCTGCTGATCCCTCAACATCCAAGTTCGATGCCATTCGCGTCTCCTGCTCAGGCAAATTCCTGGGCATTAGGCAGGCTGAGGCGCGCATTGTTGGTATTGACGTTGATATCGGCAAGGCCGTTTGTACGGTTGACAACTTTGTCATCACTACTGTGGCACGAAGTGAAGGCGCTTCTTCGTCCGACGCTGCCAGAAGACTCTGCTTCAACCTTGATTATAAGGTAGATCCAGCTCTTCTGGATCAAGAGACCGCGGACAAGACAATCCAACCTGACGCAAAATGCGGTGCTACTACTCAACAAGCCCAGTTGATTCAGGAGGTGGAGATGATGTGTTTCTTGTATATCAAACGGTTCTGGGACAGAATCTATAACGAGAACCGCGACGCCAAGTCTGTACCCTATCACAAGAAGTATATCGCCTGGATCAAGCACCAACTGGAGAAGTATGACGCTGGCCTTATCCCACATGCCATGCCTGAATGGCGCGAACGAGCGGCCGACGACCAATACATCAGTCAAATGGAGATCAAGCTCCTCACAGACGGTTCTGCTGAAGGAAAGCTGGTCGTCAATGTTGGACGGGAACTCCCCAACATCCTCGCTGGCAAGTCTGATGCATTGGAGCTCCTCTTCAAGGACAAGCTAGTAGAGAACGTCTACCGCTCTGGAGTCGGGGCTGAGATTGGTTATGACCGCATGGTGGCCTATATCGATGCTCTGGCCCACAAGAACCCAGCCCTCCGTGTTCTCGAGGTTGGGGCTGGGACTGGTGGCGCCACAAGACCCATTCTCAAGTGTCTCACGACACAAGGTAATGGTGAGACTGGGACACCACGGTTCAGCCACTATGCGTTTACAGATATCTCGATTGGCTTCTTTGAGAACGCTCGAGAAATGTTCAAGGATAGTGCTGCACGCATGAGTTTCCGCGCCCTCAATATCGAGGAGAACTTAGAGCAACAAGGGTTCTCGGGCCCGGGAGAACAGTACGATGTCATATGCGCTGCCAACGTCATCCATGCAACAAGGAACCTGGAAGCGACCTTATCCAACGCGAGGAAGTTGCTCAAGCCTGGGGGTAAACTCATCTTGTATGAGATGACAAACACTGGCATGATACGGACCGGCTTTGCCTTTGGATTGCTGCCTGGTTGGTGGTTATCTGTTGAGGACTTCCGTCAGTTCACACCACTGGCTGCTCCGAATGACTGGTCCAGATCTCTCAAAGCCAGTGGATTCAGTGGTATCGATCTGCACATCTATGACTTTCCAGATCATAGACATCAGATGGTCAGCGTCCTCATTTGCACAGCGCTTGGTGATGGAAGTGAAGAAAATACACCAACCAGTTCCTACTCCTCGTCGCCTATCAAGATCATCACTTGTGGTGCGGGATCCGGCTCAGCCACCCAAGAGAGCCTTGCTACAGTTCTTGAGAAGCAAGCGTCCAGCCTCAGCACTAGCGTTGCTGTTGTTAACCTGCAAGATGCTGTGGCAGATCTCAAGGATCTGCAGCAAACTCGTTGCATCTTCCTCGGGGACCTCGAGTCCAACTTTCTGGAACACGTTCATGACGATGACTATGAAGCTTTCCAGAAGCTAATTAGTTCCACCAAGACATTGTTCTGGGTCAATCAGGGAGGTGGTCCATCACCCAAGAACCCTGGAGCTGACATGGTGACTGGTTTCGCTCGTTGCATGCGTGCTGAGAACCCAGGATTAAACTTTGTCACTCTATCCATCGACGACTTGGGTTCCTTGGATAAGACCAGTTCCATCATCTTACGTCTCTTGAGTACAGGAGGGGGAAACGAGAACACCTTCTTCGAGAAGGATGGCGCTGTTTACATTCCACGTATCACCGAGGCCAACACAGTCAATCATCTCATAGCCGCCAAGACAAAGGGCGAGCCAGCTAGGTCAGAGACATGGCAGGATGCTAGCAACGGTAGAGCCTTGACCCTACAGTGTGCTGTGCCTGGTCTCCTTGATAGCCTTCAGTTCCAAGATGACGAGCTTTATGAAAAGCCTCTCAGACCTTATGATGTCGAGGTACGCGTTCACGCCACTGGCCTCAATCTTCTTGATGTCATGATAGCTCTGGGTCAGGTTATCGGCGAAGCGTTTGGACAAGAGTGCGCCGGCGTGGTGACCCGCGTCGGAACAGACGTTGAGCGAGTCTCTGTCGGCGATTCTGTCTGTGGTCTTCTCAGGGGAACTTTCAAGACTTTTGCAAGGGGCTCTCAATGGCAGTTCGCCAAGATTCCCTCAACCATCGACTATGCGGTCGCCGCGTCAGTGCCGGTTGTTTACACCACCGCATACTATGGACTTCATGACCTCGCGCGCCTCCAAGCCGGCGAGAGCATCCTGATTCACTGGGGTGCTGGTGGTGTCGGGCAGGCTGCTATCCAGCTCGCCAAGGCGGTTGGAGCTGAAGTGTTTGTCACTGTGGGCTCTATCGAGAAGCGAGACTTTGTGCATGAGCACTACGGTATTCCTTTGCACAATGTCCTGTCAAGTCGTGACTTGAGCTTTGTACATGGCATCAAGAGGTTGACTGATGGACGCGGCGTCGATGTCATCCTCAATTCTACAGCCGGACAGACCCTGCGTGCTAGCTGGGACTGCATTGCCCCATACGGGCGATTTATCGAAATCGGCAAGGTGGATATCTTTGCCAATGCAGGTCTCCCAATGGGGCCATTCAAAAAGAGCGTCACCTTTTCCTTCTTCGACATTGGTCTCATATCACTTGAAAGAGGCCGGCTATTCTCCCGCGTCCTTCAAGATGTCGTTGATCTGCTCGCCAAAGGATCTATTACCCCACCACAGCCACTGCATGTCTACAGCTATTCGGACATCCAAGAGGCATTCAGAATCATGCAATCAGGATCTCATATGGGCAAGCTTGTCTTGAAGGCTCAAGATGACGATCATGTCATGGTAAGTTATTTCAACAGCTCATATCATGTATCAACACTAACCTCTTCCAGGTCGAACCCAGTCGAAAGCCCACTTATTACTTTGATCCTGATGCGTCATATCTGCTTTCAGGGGGTCTCGGCGGTCTTGGACGCAGTGCAGCACGTTGGATGGCGTCTCGTGGGGCCAAGAATCTCATTCTCCTCTCTCGGTCCGGAACCACGCGACCTGCAGCTCAAGAACTCATGAAGGAGCTCGCAGCCGCTGGCGTGACAGCGTCAGCACCTCAATGCGACGTCTCTGACCGCGCTGCTCTTGAAAGGGTTCTCAATGATTGCGCTAAAACGATGCCACCTATCAAGGGCTGCATCCAAGGCTCCATGGTCCTCAAGGATAGCATATTCTCCAACATGTCTCCGGAAGACTACTACACTGCCGTACGTCCCAAGGTGGTTGCATCAAGAAACTTGCACGAGCTTCTCCCACAGGACATGGATTTCTTCATCCTTCTCTCATCTGCTTCTGGAGTGGTTGGCAACCGAGGTCAATCCAACTACTGTGTAGGAAACACCTACCAAGACTCCTTAGCCCGTCACCGGGTTGCTTTAGGGCTTCCGGGTGTAGCTGTCGACCTGGGAATGATCCTTTCTGTCGGGTTCGCCGCTGAGAACCAAGAGAGTATGGCTAATCTTCGTCAAGAAGGTTTCAATGCCATGCGAGAAGACGAGTTCCTTGCCCTGCTCGATATGTTATGTGGCCCGAATGGAACGTACTCCACCAATGCCAACCGGGAGATGGAGGCCTCCTCATTTGCTCAAATCGCAGTTGGTCTTGAGGCCCCAGCTACTCTTCGCATCAAGGGCATTCCAGAACCAGCATGGATGACTGATCCTCTGTTCAAGCATCTATACCAGATCAGAGGCGAAGGTGATCATGAGGGTGAAGGTGACGGCGAAGGTTCAGCCACGTCATGTTCCACGCTACTCCCAGCGGCGGCATCGTTAGCTGACGCAGCCAAGATTGTTAGCGCAGCTATTGTCCAGAAGCTCTGCAAAGCTCTATCTTCAAGCGAACGAGACATTGACGTATCGAAGCCTCTGCATAGTTATGGAGTTGATTCCCTCGTCGCAGTCGAGTTGCGCGCCTGGTTCATGAAGGAGGTTGGCTCTGATGTTGCTGTATTCGATATCATGAGTGGCCAGAGCTTGGAAGAGTTGGCTGAACTGGCTGCAAAGAGGAGCTCATTTGCCAGTTTTGATGATGAGAAAGAGGCCGATTGAGCATGATGGGACATTAATTTGTCAAATAATATTTCATTTTGTCGATGTACTGTAGATGGGAAATCGGGTTGGGCTGGTTGGAGCTATGCTACGCCTGCTTATAGGCTGGTTGTTGTCACCAAGGACTAGTAATTGAGCCTTAAGAATATGAGTGTGTATTTCATCAGGTTAGAGCTTGAATCATCACATGAGACTTGATGTATTTTATTGTGTATAAATATTCCAATGCTTGTAACAATCTCTATATTAAATAATCAGGCCTGGCTGAGTACCTTAAAGTTGTGTTTAAAAGACCAGGCACTCTAGGGATAAGCATCCCTGCTTAGGTCCTTTCTAAACTCAAAATTAAAGTGGTTCTGCTCGCTTCTGGAACTAAAGCCACTGAATTCTATGTTGAATGCTTTACTGCATTGCTTCCTACCTAGCTACAGGCCACTAAGCCTCTTTGGAAACGGAAGGTCGAAAGTCCTAGAGCCTGTTTTGAGCTCTTATGGGGAGCACTAGCTATATTAGGTCCGGAACTAGAGGCACTTAGCCATGTCGGCGCTAGATTTAAGGGCCGAATCTCCCCGCTCTACAAATCAGGAGAGTTTGAACTTTAAAGTATACTAATCTACATAATACTTAAGAGGTACCTAAATTATTTTATCTTTTATATACTTAAGTGCAGCCAGATATAATTATAATATGTATTAATGGAATGATTACTGGTATATAGGTACTTTAACTTTATAATGTGTTGTAAACGCCTAATATTCTATTTAAGCAGCGCGCTCTTCTTTATCTCCCTCACAATCTACAGCAACTAAAAATATAACTCTGGCTTCAATGGCTTTAGTTCATCCCCTTCTAAAGCTGTTAATTTCCCTTCTGATGGTAGCGCCTCTAGGAGTCGCACGGGATGTCAAATACTTAGTGACATTGTAAGCTTTCAACAAGATCTTTATATTTTATATGGAATTATTAACAATTAACTAGTGGAAGCTCGACTACTCAAACCGGATTTCAGCTTGATAAGTCCAGACCCTCAGCTTCCAATCCTCTAGGAAACCCAAGCCTGCCCGGATGGACAACCAGTGGAGGATTGAACTGGTTGGGATATCTCATCACCGAGTTCAACGCCAGCACCATATACTCATACAACCTTGCTGTTGGCGGTGCAACTACCGATTCAGCCTTAATCCCCCCTTACTCAAATACAGTCAAAAGTTTCATCAATCAGGTCGATGAACTCTGCGAAGAATTTGCCACTAATCCGCCATGGACTTCTGAGAACTTGCTGGTCGGCATTTGGATTGGGAATAACGACGTTGGCAATTCTTTCGCTGAAGACAACAAGGATTCATTGTACCTTCAAATATCAACCAAATACATACAGCAGCTCCAGAAGTTATATAAACTTGGTGCCCGAAGTTTTGTCATCCTGTCAGCCGGCCGTGAGTTTCATTTCCATCATACCTGCTTCTAAGGCTCTTAGCTAATGTTTCCATCACAGCGCAACACTGGACGCCACTTATGATTTCCAAAGGTCCAACATCCCAAGCCAAGTTAAAGAGTGCTGTCGAGCTCTACAATCATTACTTGGGAAAAGGGCTAAAATCCTTTTTAATTCAGTATAAAGAAGCACGCGTCTGGTTCGTCAATTCTGAAAACGCTTACTCAAAGGCTCTTGATAACGCGACTATATATGGTGCTCCTAACTCAACCTGTGAGAATCCTGATGGGCAGAGCTGTCTGTGGTGGAACAATTATCACCCTGGAACCGCCATTCATCGGCTCTTGGCAAAGGAGGTTGCAGGAGCTGTTGGTAACCTGTGGTTTTCACAGGAATCTTAGATCCCGAGTTTGTTACCCAAGGCCCAGTTGTCACACCCAGTCAATATTGAAACTTAGTGGTTACAGGCCCAATGTTGCCCTCCGAACTAGCTTGCAAGTTGAGTGATAATAAAATTGCGGATCGAGAAATATTCTATAGGATTATCGACTAAAGATGCAGACCTACTTATAACAATAGCCTTTAGATTCCGAATAGCTTTTACTGTATTTATTTACCCCACCAATGGGAACTCGATCGCCTTGGGATGGAATCTGGGGGATGAATTCCGAGTTCATGAACCTTGTTTGCTGTCACTCGTGAATCAGTTAGCAGTAGTCCACAAGGTCGATCTGGACTTACTTCTTTCGTACTCCCCTGTGTATTGGGGCTCAGCTGTCGCGCCCCAGTTTTGCAAAACCATGACACCTAAATTATTATAAAAAAGCCACAGTACCTAAGGGCTATAGGAAGCGAGAATTATCTTAACAGGGCCAGTAAATGCTGTTTCGTTGCATGCCTGTAGGCTAAAGAGTGTTCAAATTATGTTTCATAGGGGCACTATTCAGGACATTGTCATCAAGTAGATTAGACGTTAAGGTTAATCGGAAAGTATAGTAGCCACAGATGGTGGCTCTTAAGCTGATACTAGCTGCTTTATCCATACTCAGGCTCTCCAGTTTACGCATCAAGGCTACACCTTGGCAACATTGTATCCCACGAAGGCGACACCAACGTGCTTCTGGGGCAGCCACTGTCTCATCACCACCTTAAGGAGACTTCTCTCATAGTAGATCCTACTTTCACGACGACGCCAAAATGTGACATCCCAGCGGGCTTTTATTTGCGGTAATTCCAAAGCGGCATGCTTTTAATCTAGTGGGTTTACTCATTCTCGAGGTGCCATTCAGTACAATGCCACCTCCGCCCGGAGACCAAGGGGACGCGCGGAAGCCGAGTACGGAGATTTAACCAATAGGTATGACTTCTTTAGCCACGGAATGATAATGTGGTACTGATGGCCCCTTCGTATGTATTACAAGTAGCGGAGATGAGACTGCATTAGAGCCATGTCTGATCAATTCTCTCCTAAGCTCAACAGGGCGTGGAATCAATCACTACAGCAGTTTCTCCTTGAGCTTAGTCTTGGTTTGCATGTGACATTCACCATCATCATCTCTGGCCCCTCCTCCTGCCGATTTATGCCGAGGAATATCACAGCCGGACTCTATGGCGATATTGATAAGGTTGGCAAGCATCTATATTAATAGAGCAGTATGAACAGCAGCTACCGAAGCATCCCGTTCAGATGTCGATCTCACGGTGCAGCAAGAGTCAATTAATATGCCGTCAGACCCGGAAATATCCCAATGGCAGAACTGATAAATCTGGAGCGTGAAGGCCTTGGCCCAGGTAGTTTGCAGTTGCGCAATTTCTAATTGGTCGAATGTACCTTTCATTTAGTTAGTATAGAGGCTGATTCCTTTATTGAAAAGGATTGCCGTGGCAATATGCCGTATGTCATGGTACATATGCTTGTAGATTGAGCACGGGTGGAATATTAAGGTTTGAGGTCCAGGATTGATTGCTTGCATGATGACAAATGTTGCACAGATCGGAGTTATAACCACCGATGCTCCGATTTTGCCTGGTCTGATAACCAGTACGAGTGGATCTATCAAGAACTGGCTCCACTTCGCAATCAGATCCGATGTTGAGTGGCTTGGGATTTAACTTTCCGCGGACTCGAACTCCATGGGCAGTCGGGGGACTATCTAACGTCCGCTGTGCCTGATTGTTAAGGGAAGGTGTACTACGCGTCGCAGCTGATATCGCAATTTCGACTACTCATACGCAGATGTCTAGGATATTAGACCTTGCAAGGATGGTCTTTGAGTTTCCTTGATAGGCATATTATATCCCTTGAACCATCCACTGTGTCTCTCACTCCGCACTTACTCTCCTGCATCTACAATGCAGAAAAAACCTGACGAACTCCGCGCCGCATACTCACTCCATCAAACAAAGAGTTAATGCCTTCCATCTGAAACTGCGAGTTAGCATATCTAAATCCAGCAACAACTTTCTAGCTCGTCCAAACCACGGTCGAAACAACAATGACAGAGTCAGACGAAAAGCCTCGCTCCGATGACACCGAACACACGAAGACGAAAACGCTCCCACACTGGCGCCTAGTCATCGACCAAGCTGGTGTTACGCCCGAGGTCCTCGCCTATAACTATCAAGGGTCTGGCACAGAACAAGACCCGTTTGTGGTTCAATGGATCCCAAATGACCCAAGGAATCCCCAGCAATGGGCCGACTCTAAGAAATGGTTTATAACAACAGCCGTCTCGTTTGCTACTTTGACTGTTAGTCTGGTATCATCGGCATATACAGGAGGCATAAAACAGATCATCCGAGACTTCCACCTCAGCCAGGAGGTAGCAACTTTGGGCGTATCTCTATTTGTCCTTGGTTTTGCTCTTGGACCGTTGCTATGGGCACCACTTAGTGAGATCTTTGGCCGCCAGCTACTGTTCATTGGAACATATGCTGGCCTTACCATCTTCAATGCAGCGTGTGCTGGTGCTCCCAATGGGGCTTCGTTACTGGTCTTCCGGTTTCTAGCTGGCTCCTTTGGTTCTTCTCCCTTGACCAATGCTGGAGGAGCTATAGCTGATATGTTTCCGCCCCATCAAAGAGGCCTAGCGATGACGCTATTTGTGGCTGGGCCATCCCTTGGTCCAGTGCTTGGCCCAATTTGCGGTGGATTCCTTGGCGAGAATGCTAGCTGGCGTTGGGTGATGGGATTCCTTGCGATTTTCGCTGGGGTTATGTGGATTGGAGGGACCATCCTTATCCCAGAAACCTATGCCCCGACATTGCTAAGACGCCGGGCTGCTAAACTCTCTAGTATGACTGGAAAAGTATATGTCAGCAGCATTGAATTGAAACAAGGCAAGGTTTCCTTGCGCAGTGCTATTAGCACCTCCTTACTGCGGCCGTGGATTTTACTCTT
Organism: Fusarium mangiferae; assembly: GCF_900044065.1. NCBI lineage: Eukaryota > Fungi > Ascomycota > Sordariomycetes > Hypocreales > Nectriaceae > Fusarium > Fusarium mangiferae. Next base: position 42,420 of record NW_024573933.1, read on the forward strand.
CAAGGAACCCATCGTTCTCCTATTGTCAATCTACATGGCGATCATCTACGGTACCCTCTACTTGTTCTTCGCCGCCTTTCCAGTCGTTTTTGAACAGGCTCGGGGTTGGAGTCAAGGTATCGAAGGTTTAGCATTTCTGGGTATAGCTGTGGGTATGGTGGCGGCTTTGATTTATACGATTCCTGACAACAAGCGTTATGTTCTCCTCGATCAAGAGCACAACGGTTTCGCACCACCAGAAGCTCGGCTCCCACCAGCAATAATTGGCTCTTTTGCCATTCCAGTGGGGTTGTTTTGGTTTGCTTGGACCAATTATCCATCCATCCATTGGATAGTCAGCATCATGGCCGGTGCTGCTTTCGGCTTTGGTCTGATTCTGGTTTTTCTAAGTATCATGAATTATCTGGTCGATGCATATACGATCTTTGCAGCTTCAGTTCTTGCTGCTAATTCGATCCTACGCTCTTTGTTTGGCGCAGCCTTTCCGTTATTTACAGTACAGATGTATGACAACTTAGGGTTGCATTGGGCATCAACGATCCCAGCATTCCTGGCACTGGTCTGCGTTCCATTTCCCTACCTGTTCTACATATATGGAGCGCGCATCCGGACTCATTGCAAGTTTGCCGCTGAATCGGACGCCTTTATGCAAAGTTTGAAGCAGGCCCAGAACCAACGGGAACAGGAGTCAGAAGAACAGGGTAATAGTACCGAGGACGAGCGTACAGTCGTTGATGATGGAGTCATCAGTTCTAACCATAGACGAACATCTTCGGTCCATGGTCCATCTTCACTATATGACGGCAACCCCTATGACATCGATCGTGTTCACACGAGAAACTCATTCTCTTAACCTTTACGAAAACCATCTTGGCTCAGCTTTAGTTAGACCTATAGATCAGAACTCAAATACGTCATATTTTAATTCATTCTACCCCTAGGACCACATACAAATTCCTCAGACCCACTTCGCCGATATGGACTCTGTACTGACTGCTAAATGAAGTTGGGATTTCTAGTCAATTCGTAAGTGAGACGAAGTGGGTCACAGAGCTTGACCCTAACGATGTAATGTGGATCAACTGGACCTTGCGGTTGAGGAATTGGGGATTTGACACTATCTACAAAGTTTCAGGAATAGAATGTTAACCCACCAGCAAATCAAGAAATGCTGTTACAAGAGATGGTCTTCTTAGGCAATTCTTAAATAATAAAACTACAAGCGATGGAGTCCAAGGTCATATCAATCTGCAGCATTTCTTAGCTGATGAAATTTCACATCATGAGGAATGGTTGGAGGCTAAGCAATTAAACTCAACGCTAAGCGCTCAGCTGCCTATTTTATTCACTCATACCCACTAGCCACTGCCTCAAGAGGGCTAGGCCTATGGGTCTAGAGGGTTTTATGCTGAGAAAGGCAGTCACCGAAAATTATTTAACCTCCTTACTCTTGCATCTGCCTATTTGGAGGCCGATGCACTAAGACATCAATCTAACATAAATACGCTGCTTGAGGACCTCAACTTTCTTGTCCCATCAATTCTTCACTTGTTACAATGACTCACACCTGGGATCCAGATCCGGCACCGCTTACCACTGCCGAAGAAGAGATTCTGGCTGAGAGCGAGGCGGTGTCTAAGCTCAGTCAATCGCAACTGGACTCATTTAATGCCTGGGTAGGATCTAACAATCCAGGAGTACTCAAGGCAAAGTCTTGGATCACGGAAAGATACGATCTTTATTACAATACCTTCTCTTACTCTGAGCTAGTTCTAATGCTAAAGCGGGCCAAATATCTCTCTGGCAATGAGCCCAATAACGAGGTAAGAACTATCATTTTATCACAGGGTCTATCAGTCTAATAAAGAACCACAGGACCAGGTCGACTTTATCGTACGAAAGCCAGGCCTTGGCTTGCCTCTTGGCCACATGCCTGACCAAGAAGACCGCTTTCCTTTGCTCTTCATGGAGGATAATTACGAGAACGGCTGGCGAGCTGCCACTTTACTCATCCGCGAGAGTTGTATGCTCAAGCTCATCAACGAACTCTCCGATAAGCCGGAGTGGTGGCGTAAAGTTCAAGATGAGGCCATATCCAGCAAGTGGAAGAAAGAAGCATTGGAAATGGACTGGACTTCTTATCGGAAGCATGCCGATTTTACCTCCGCTATGGCCGATGCAGTCAGTTAAATGAACCATGGTGGCCTCGATGTTATGATACTGATACTCGAACAGTGCATCAGCGAGCTGCGAAACAAAGCAGAGCTGTACGAGAAGACGGGTTTAATGCCTGTTTACGACTATACAGCCACAGTTATTAAATCAGACAGTTTACTAACACCTGACCTGGCCAAAGCTCTCCAGGAGGGCGTGAAACCGCTGGAAGACGTCCCCCCAGAGTTGAAAGACTGGCATCCCAACTCCAGCGAGCAAGTCCTGGATCTTGTGCATCCGTCACTGTGGCCATTGATGTATGGCCGCTCCAGGGTCCTCAGTGACAGACTTATCGACGTCGATAACGCCCTTGCTTCCTGTGGTACTGGCGCCGTGCTACGCGCCCCAGGGTCCGAACAGACAACACATATCATCGGAGAAGGGGGATTCTGTGAAGATGAGGTCGTGGTGCTTTCAAACAAGTTCCAATGGTTGCCTTGCGATGTCGACCTCGACCCTGAGACAGGAAAGGCCAAGATTGTGAGTTACATCAACAATCTCCATCCACAACAACATGCCCAACTCTATCCAATCATCGAAAAGTTCGTCGAAAAGTCACTACCAGCTTGGGACATCATCTACAACTGGGAAGACTCATTTTCTGTGCAGCGCCTAACCACAGATGAGGCCGAATATGATGAGTGTCCCTGTCCTGATCTCTGTGATATCGAGGACGGCTATGGCTGCACTCCATGGAGGCGTCCTATCGGTGAGGACGAAGAGCCTAGATACGACGTCGAGTCGTGGGAAGAAATGCTGGCAGACGGCGAGGAAGATGATCGTGAGCCAGATTATTATGAACTGGGCGAAGAGAAGGCAGAGGATTATAAGACGAATGCGGTACGCAGAAACCTGGATGACGCTTGGTTTGCATCAACCCACTCTGCCAAGCTCCCCGACGCCGACCCAAGCGCAAAGGACCATGTGAGGATCCAGCCTTCAGATGTGAAAGCAAGTGGGTTCTTCAACAATAGCAGTCAAATCCAGGTCATCGTCAAGCTTGCAAATATTCACCTGACGCCTGAGAAGCCTGTCTACAATGGTGGTTCGTGGCATACAGAAGGCCTGCTAAATGAACACATCGTCAGCACAGCTCTTTACTACTATGACAGCGAGAATATTACAGACTGTACTCTGGACTTCCGGACCTGCGCAGATAAGGAAGACCTGGCTGCCGAGATCTCCTATGAGCAAAATATGCATGATCCAATTGAGCGAATTTTTGATATTACTTTGGAAGGGAGCATATTTCAGGATATCGGTTCTGTCCTTACCAAAGCCGGGAGGGCAATATTCTTTCCCAACGTCTTGCAACATCATGTTTCGCATTTCAGACTCGCCGATCCTACCGAACCCGGTCACAGAAAGATCCTCGCGTTGTTCCTTGTCGACCCAGCGATACCTGTCATCAGCACTTCCAATGTACCGCCACAGCAGAAGCATTGGTGGACAAGTCAATCAGGATTGGACTCTGGGCGTGGCGTGATGCCACCCGAGCTAGTCGAAAAAGTGGTTCATCATATGGACTGGCCAATTGATTTGGAAGAAGCCAAAAAGGTGCGCTTGGATCTGATGAAGGAGCGGACATCGTTCAAAGCGGAGGAGGAATCGAGATTTGAGAGGATGGAATGGAATTTCTGCGAGCATTGATTGTCATGAGGAAACATGTAGTCTAGAAAAAGCAACGGGGAGACTTACCCTGGACTTATCGTAGCATAAAGGCACCCAAAATCAATTCTTTAACTTCACGAAGCTAAGGGGACCCAAATTCATGTCACCGTCTGAGAGTGGATATTGCTCATTTACACGATTGGTAAAGAGAAACTTGCTGCAAACTACACATATCTTCTCATTGTACCTAGAAGTGCTACATTTCCTGTTAACGCGCAACAATAGCTTTGAGCAGGTGAGTCCTCGATGGGCCTCCATCAGACTCGCCAAATTCGTCCACTAACCCAATGTAGTAATTGGCCGCCTCGCGCTATGCATCCCTGCTTAATCACCCTTGGCACCGTGTTGGGCATTCCGGATGAGAATATGGACCTAACGGCTCTTAGTAAATGGCCGGATAGGAGCAAGTGCAGTCTTACCCACGGGGAATAGTTAGGCTTGGCCCCAGGTTTTGCCTGCATCATGGCTCGACCGGCGTATTCCTTAGCTTCCTGGGAACTATAGCGCAAAAGAATCAAGCCACCAGTCAGTAAGTTACCCCAAGAAGTCCGAGAAACGAGAGACTCTGTGCAATGACTTTGCCTCAGCCGGGAGGCTATATAACCCCGCGTGCCTGATTATTGTTGGATCTCCTTAATTCACTTGGTTATCAAAGCGATCGACCTCACCCTTTTACCGAGATACGAAAACACTTTCTAAAAATTCAGGTCACGGAAGCCAAATCAACCATGCACTCCTCGTTGGAGCCCACTACCTCGGGCAAGGCCACTATCGCAGCCGTAGAAGCACCCGACCTCCACTATACGGGTCAAGAAAACTTTGACGAAACCATCCACGATGCCCAACTCGCAACCACGAAAGAACATTCGATGACTCTCTGGCAGGGTCTCAAGCTCTATCCCAAGGCTATCGGGTGGTCTATCTTGCTGTCCACCGCTATTGTGATGGAAGGCTACGATGTTGTTCTAATGGGATCGTTTTACGCTCTGGAACCCTTCAACAAGAAATACGGCGATTTACAACCCGATGGTACATATCAGTTGACTGCTCAATGGCAATCTGGCTTATCTAATGCTATGGCCGTTGGTTCGTTCATTGGATTGTTCATTACTGGGTTTGTCTCGGAGCGTCTTGGGTACCGGAGAACGATGCTATCTGCACTTACCGCTATCATTGGTGCAATCTTCGTTCTCTTCTTCGCTCCAAATCTGCAAACTCTTCTTGTCGGGGAAATCCTTATGGGTCTCCCACTCGGTGTCTTCCAGACATTGACAGTGACATATGCCTCCGAGGTGTGTCCCGTGGTATTGCGATGCTACTTGACGACATATGTCAACCTCTGTTGGGTAATGGGACAGCTTATTGCCTCTGGTGTGCTGCGGGGCCTCGTCACCCGGAGCGACGAATGGGCGTACCGTATTCCTTTTGCAGTTCAATGGGCGTGGCCGATTCCCATCATCATCGGCGTGTTTCTTGCCCCAGAGAGTCCATGGTGGCTGGTACGACAAGGGCGCGAGGCCGATGCCGTAGCCGCGTTGAAACGATTGACAAGCAAGTCAGATGTTGACTTCAATGCTGAGGAAACTGTCGCGATGATGGTTCATACAAACGAGCTTGAAAAGGAGATCGAGGCGGGAACGACGTACCTCGACTGCTTCAAGGGTGTCGATCTTCGCCGGACAGAAGTCGTTTGCTTTACTTGGGCTGCACAAAACCTCTGTGGTGCTGGTCTCATGGGATATTCGACTTATTTCTACCTCCAGGCCGGCCTAGCTACTGAGAATGCGTTCAACATGGCCCTTGGACAATATGCCATTGGATTCTTTGGTACGCTGTTCTCCTGGGTCCTTATGACTCGTTTTGGCCGCCGTTACCTGTACGTAGGAGGCCTGTCTCTGCTGTTTGTTCTTCTTCTCGCTATTGGATTTGTGTCTCTAGCCGGAACACACAATACGGCTGCCTCGTGGGCTACTGGTTCCCTGCTCCTTATCTACACCTTCATCTACGACTCGACTGTAGGACCTGTTTGTTATTCACTTGTTTCCGAGCTCTCATCGACTCGTCTGCGCGCCAAGACCATCGTTCTCTCTCGCAATCTGTATAACCTATTCAGTATTGTCAATGGTGTCATTATCCCATACATGCTGAATCCAACTGCGTGGAATTGGCGAGGCAAAGCCGGCTTCTTCTGGGCTTGCTTTTGTTTTCTATGCGTCATCTGGACTTACTTTCGCCTCCCAGAACCAAAGGGCCGTACCTATGCAGAGCTCGATGTACTCTTCCAGCAAGGGACCAGCGCCAGGAAATTCAAGGAAACTAAGGTGGACCCGTTCCAACATGGTCTTGATGGTAGCGATGACAAGCCAGAGAAGGCGGAACTTTGAAGAAACGGTTTGGATGCGGACATGTCTGTACTTGAGATCGCCTTCCTGACGCGGACAGTCTTTTCGTTCTTACTCTGTGTCTTTGCAAAATAGGGACTGGGAGAGTATAAGAACGGTAACGGTAGTATGAGTACTAATCTGAGTGATGTAAATATCGGCTAGTGAGTTAGGATTGTGGAGGGTAAAAGAACTTAGCACTTTGTATGTAGCACCTTGCTTTTTTTCAATCTGACTCCAGACATTGCAGAAGGTGGAAAATGCATCACGCCCAGGAGCTTAGCAACATGTATACCGTAATTCACTGCATATTCACTGGGGCCCCTGTGAAATATTAGTCTTCCGTTTGTCTTTTACTGCCCTCGGAAATGCTGGTCTTAACTCCGTTCTCGAGCCATTGTTGAACCCCATATACTAGCCACCTTCTGTTCAAAAAAACAATCTTACCTACTGATACTTGCTATCTTGTTCAAGATCATGGTCTTAAGAGAGGGACCTATAAATGTTTATATTCTCTCCTTTGCCCATTAGTAGCGATGAGTAGTAGGTATCTATTGACGACTGAGTTAACAGCTGAATGGCGAAAACGTTTGTATAAAGCTCAGTGACAATTAAGAACTTGGTGGTTCTAGTCTTCTAACTAACTAGCCTGTAAACACACCCCTGCATTGCATTTAGCACAAGCAAAAGGGATATGAGCGGCGGTATAGATCGCTCCGGCTTAGATCTAAGCACTTCGCCTCGTTTCATGTTAAGCGATTAGAGGTTTCTGAGTCCTGGGATCCTATGTTAAGTCAAGCGGATATTCACGTTTTCTGGAGAAAACCAGGGTCAAACCAAGGCCTTTCCTTCGGAAGCATTCCTCTAGTGTTTTCTAGATGTCGTTTTTGTTTCTGCTGCCGTGCTGGGAGCTGCCGAAATGGAGAGTCGGTATCAGATCATGGAGGCAACTTCTAAAGAACCAATATGCGGCTAGGACATACATTAACGCGCTGTCGAGAGCCATTTCAGATCCTTGAATTTCGGCCATTTACCGAACATGGGATAGTCTCAGTCACTCTGTCGCGTATGATGGCGCCAAAAACCTGGCGATCATGCGGGTCAGTCGGTTCGTTATGCTGGGGTACATACTGGAGAAGACGAAGGAGCCACGAATCGGCTTTCGCTGTTGTGCGGGGATGAACATGGGGTACCAAGCTTTTCAGCGCTATTGAACTCTATGACCCCAATCCTTGTCCTTTCTCTCCACAATCCATATTCTTGTCGATTTGAATCAGCTGCTTATCGCGGTAATACCAACCATACTTCCCTCCTCCTTTGTCCTATGACACTAACACAACCATTAGGGTCTCCTCGGTGATTAAAGGACACAGAAATTTATTTTGGTTCCATCCAGGCTTGAGCCAGACCTTCAATTTGTTTGCAGATTACCGACTCCATGTTCTCGGTGAGGCTATACGATCCCAAATCTGGCGCTCCACTACAGCGGGCTCCAGGACGCGCATGTGATCAGTGCCGGCGGAGCAAAGCAAAATGTAACCGTCAACAACCCTGCCTAACCTGCACGAGGAGGCAGGTTGCCTGCTGTTACGATGCGATTCCGAAGCCCCGAGGGCGCCGGGCTCGGACTCGCTCCAGAATGGAAGCATCTGATTCCAATGGCTCGATGAATACCCCGGATATTATGACTTGGGACACTGATGGATCATCATCCACCACAGAGGCCGCCGTGGAAATACTCGGCATGGCTCCGACAACTTCACAGCCCCAGATGCCCACTGATGGGCTGGATTTGGTTCCGGCACCGACCACAGAACTAGAGGGTTGTAATGAATGCAGCACATCCCCAGGTTTTGCTGAGGCGGATACATCATCTGACGGTACCAGTCCTGCCTCCCTTCAAGGGTTTCTGACTGTTGAGTCGTACCTTACCGAAAATAGACCTGCTCCGGAGCAATCTCACTTCGAGTCATCTGAATGGGGAGTTTGGGCGAGCAGCAACGGAGCAGAGGCGTACCTGCAACCCCTGTTGCTTATGCTCCCGCGTTCAACCTTCCTGCCTTACGTGCACACTTTCTTCCAACGACTCTACCCAGTGTTCCCGGTTATCGATAAGGGATGTCTTCTTACTTTACTGCAGTCAGATGAACATCTTGAACAGCCGCTGTCGGCCGGTCTTTACTCATTCCTCGCTGCCCTTTCCGCCGCCGTCATCGCGCAACTCAATGGCGCAGACCTAGGAAGCCTCGAGGCACAGGGCTCAACCTTTGACGACATCAATGATAGCACTCGGCCGATACCTCCTATTCGGCCAGCCCTTTCTGCACAATTCTTTGTGTCTCAGTGCATGCAGGCTCGCCAGCAGCACGCTTATATTGAAGAGCCCGATGAATGGACAGTCTTGACGTCTTTCTTTCTTTTCGCGTATCATGGGAATTTGGATCAGAGCCAGCTCGCTTGGTATTATCTCCGGGAGGCAATAGGATTCGTTGAGGCCCTTGGACTGGATCAACCGAGTACCTACAGGAGCCTTGATATGGAGACAGCACAGCGTCAATGCCGCATATTCTGGCTCCTTTTTATTACCGAGCGGTTTGTGGCTTCTCTAGTAACCTTGCACCCATCAACACAGCCGTGCTGACTTAATTCTATAGAGCTTATGCTATCCAACATCGGAGACGAGCCGTCTTAGCCCCTACCATTGATCTGCCTCGGATATTCGAGTCACAGGACCCCAAACTAGCATACGGTTTTGTGACTTTGGCTAGGTTGTTCGCCGCTGTCGACGGGTCCTTGATTGCTGCCTGGAAGGATCAGCAACCGTCGGGTACTGTTATATCTCAGAACTTAAACCCTTCAATCGCCAGATATCTGCGCCGTAATGACGTGGAAGGCGTCACGTCCGATATCGAGGAAACTCAGCGTCTTGACATCCTGATCACCCATTTCTGGCTCCGTGTGCTCGTCTGTCAGCTACAAATTGGGCATACACCCCAGGCAATCTCAACTGCTCAGAGATCCACTATAAACTATGTTTTGGATACATCTAGGAACTTGTTGCAGATCATATTGTCTGCTACTCCACAGTGTCTTGAGTCTCACGGAATTGGCATGGTATGTGTCTTTGAGCGGACGAAATTGATTAGTGGGATGCTGGAACAAGTCTCTCATGGCACGCTAGATCTTGGTCGTTGACGCAGCTAACCTCCTCTATCTTTAGGAGCAAAAGGTCTCGGATGTGGCGAGTTGCTTGTGTGACATTTTGGCAGGGCTGAACACGGACCAACCCTCCACCGAGTTCTCGGCGCCAGATGTCCTGAACAACTTCATGGTGTTTCTTGCTGGCTTTCGGAATCATGAGTCCCAGTATCTCCAGCCGCTCATACAGAAGGCAACCACGGTTCTGGGGGCCAGGATTCACCCTTCCTCATTCCCAATGGCTGCGGAAGATCGAATGAATGATCAGGAAATATTGTGTTACGAGGAGGACGGAAGTGTATGGACGCAAGTGTGAATACTTCCTGAAGGAATGGAGTGTCTTATTATCTACACTATTAAAAACAATGCTACACATGCAACATATGTAGTAAATATTCGCCTAGCAATTTATCGGCCAGTTGGATGGCTAAAAGTTTGTGATGGTTTATCACTAGCCGGACATTTACCCTTTGAAGCCTAGACCTATGCCTAGAAATTCAGGATTCGGAGCCAGGTTGGTGCTAACCAAGTTCTCTCTGCTGATTTAAGCTCTCAGCCACAAGTCTCAACTGCAAATAACACATCTAGTTCACTACTTAGTTGGTGCTAACTAACGCACGTTTCCCCACGGGGTAACGTGCCTCGCTCCGGACGATTTACGCTCGGTGACTCTAGCCAGAGGTGAAGACGGCAGTATCCACTTGAGACCTCGTATAATTGCCATAAAGAAACAAATGGAAGGAAGTCTTCAGATACCAGTCACAACAAGGTATCCAAGACATGTCATATAGTTACATCATTGCCTGTTTCTATATGCGGTAAAGTAACCCAGCTATTTCAATATGCAGTTAGGGAAGCTATAATGGGAGAAGGAGAAGAGAAAGCAGTGTTGAACGAGTTCTATCCACCGCTGGAGAGCTATTCTTCGCTTCCCGCACCGATTGGCCGATGTAGGTAGCTTTGAGAGAACATCTCGGAACCTCACTTTCCTCAGCAGTTCACCCTCAAAGCAGACAGTCCTACTTCGTATAATGTAATTCCCCAGTCCGTCCCGCCAAGCCATCATCCTAGGTAATTTTCCACTGGCCCCAATAGTTGCCATCGATATTAAGTTGGCCTAGTTTGTCAGATTGAAAGTTCTGCATAGTGACCTTCTGACCGCTCACAGTCCAATTCTCGATCTCAAGATCCATCGTCACACCTGACTGCTTTGGAACAATACTCTGACCGATCCCGATGGCGTTTGTCTGCAATCCGTCGGGAAACGCAACATTCTTGATGACAAAGTTCTTGTAGCTTTGCAATGGGGTAATCCGCAATAGACCTGGGCATGGTCCTTCGCAGACGATGTTGGAAATTGTAGCACTGATTGATTTGCTCGGGTCAGCTGATTTGCCATCCATGTAGAATGGTGATGCGCCAATGATTGCTGATGGCACAACCGTTTCGGACTTGTAGTAGCGGGTGTGAATGACGTTGAGCGTATCAATCTTGATGTTGTCAAGATTCCTGGTGTCCCAGCCCATTTGAATGATGGGATCATTATGACATTTCCATACAGTGGCGCGAGAAACTGACACACCAGAGTAGTACATCTTGATCCCGTCATCATTGACATGATAGAAGATGTCGTGGACTACACTGTTGGGGTAGATTGCCGGCCCATCGGTCTGGAAGAAGTAAGCTCCCACTTGTTTATAGTCGACAATCTCAGAGGTTATATCAGAGTTCCCGTTGAAATCCATCGTGTTGAAAGGTGGAGCTGCTACCGTTGGACCCTGGCAAGTCCACTTTTGTCCTTGGTTGATGCTGTTGTGCCACCACATTCTCAAGCCATACTGGTCACTCTTCTCGGCAACGTAACCTTTGGCCGTGTTGGCCTGGTAGACGTAGTGCTCACCAGAAAGCACGCCAAACCCGGTAGTGTAAAAGTCTTGCTTGGTCGAGTATTCAATGGCACCCTTCACATACGCTCCGGGGGCAAAATACACCCAGTATGTTTTGGGTGACAGACGAATGTGATTCGAGCCCAGCTTGCCGGACTTGCCCTTCTGATCTTGGTTCATGTAGTAGACTCCAGGCGGGAAGTACAAAATTGGCTTGGTACCCCAGTCGCCGTCGTTGATAGGACCGGGCTTCATCGTTTGTGTGTTGCTTGACGACATACGAGGCTTCTTATTTGAAGGTAGAGGCGGGCTGGCGAAGATTGCAAGAGCGTTGCGCGGCTCTCTGCCGACGACACTGCCACCTGAGGTAACGTACTGATTCCCATCAGAGCGGAACGTGTACAGGTCCGAGTTGAACTCAACCGACATCCGTCGTCCGTTGTTGTCCTTTGGAACACGGATAATAAGACCACCGTCCCTGGATTGAGAGAGTTTGTATGAGATTGAAACAGGACGTATGATGACGTCGTTGGCCCTGAGGGCAGTCCCGTCTCTACGCTTAATCTTGACATCAACATCTTGACTGTATTCGAACTGCGACCAGGCCATATTGAGTCCGATCTTTGGTTCAATAGTGATACCATCGTCAACGTCGGTTCCTAGAGTGTTGCTGTTTGGTGCATCTGTTGGTGCATAGATGCGACCGTTGCCGTTTCGAGGGATGGCTTCGTAGACGAAAGAATCATAAAAATTGTTGGCACCTGCAGCGCTGACTTGCACGGTGTACTGATGTGACTGACGGACGTTGCCCGGCTTCACAGGAGAGTCTGTGTTGATCTCCCCTTCGGAGTGCCACCACGTGCAGAAGTCGGAGCCGCAATGGGCTCTGTTGTCATACGCATTGTGGTTGGAAGGGGCTGCCCCGACCAAGGAGATGAAGAGACCTGCGAAAACCGCAAGGCCCCGCATTGTGTGTTTACAAAGATGCGAAATGATGGATTGAAGATGTGCGGTGGGCTTGTGTTGGCCAAGAAGATTTGCTACAACTGGCAGGAATAGTCCAATTATATATCCTATAATCAATGCCACCCACACAGATCACCAGCAGGCATCGCTAACCTGGCACTACTATACGAACACCGTAGTCCGTCAAAGACATGTCGGCATATGCCCGACACTACTTTTTACAATTCTGCACTTGTCCAAACTCTTTGCAGTAATAGGCCGCGACTAGAGGATCATAACCAGGTTTTTCTAGTTCCAGCTCAGGTGATTATGGGGTAAAATCGTGGAGAAGTGGGGCACGTATTAAGTTCGGTCCCCCATTCACCGCGACGGTAGTTCCAGTGTTCAGATTTAATTACTGCGGGGTTTGCGGGCATCAACCACCTTGGCCTTGGACGACTAGACGAAATCAGATCCGTGATCAGATCCAACTAGGTAATTGACCGGAGTGTCGGATAGGATCTCATGGCAGCCTACATCTTGTCAATTCTCTGAAGCTATGTCCACTCTTCGAGCCAAAGGCCCCAGGTTATTGTAGCGCCGGACTTCGACTTCATGTCCAATCTGACACTTCAATGATCCCTCTAACTTCTCGGCACCTGATACTGAGACAAAAAGGAAACATCTCGATGGCCGCTCCCTGATTAACCAGCGACAGGCATCTGCAGTTATTACCGAAGCCTCAAAACATGGCCATAGCTCTTCTGCCTTAAAATAGATATTTCTAGCGTGGTGCAGGAAGAAGATGCAAAAAGGGAAATGGGGGAGGCGTCAACCTCCTGGACTTAATTGCAGTTATTTATCAAGCTCATAGTCGCTGCTTGTGAGAAACGATTTCCAGAAGAAACAAGTTGGCTGGGCTTGAACACATATAATAGCTTATCTATATGCACTGTAGCTTATATTAGTTATTACTAACCGTTGATGCCCTTATTACCTTGTCCTGTCAATTTCGCCCCTTTACTTTTTTTGCATTCCTTATGCCTACCCCCCATCACTTAGTTGTTTGTTTTTGCGTTAGAGTAGGGTAGCTTGATTTACAACTTACTTAAACTAGCATAATTCTTGTATAAACATCTATGACGATTATATAAAGATGATATAATTAAAAAAAGCTTTAGTCTTTATAAAAAATTAATAATTATATATTAGTATTATACTCTCTATACTTATATGCCTAAAGATATAAATTCTAGCTTAAAAGCTAGAACTCTCTATAACTATTTCCGTGACATTATTAATAAGGACCGAATTAATGGCTTGTTTTATGTCTTATCTACACGTTGCATAAAGTTATACAGCTTTATACACTTTGATTGCCCAAGACACTTATACTAAAAATCTGATCTAAGCTCTTTATAGTCAAGCTTGCATTATATCGCGCCTCTTATTGGATGGCCCACGCTTAGACTCGGTCACTACCAGATCCAGACAGAGGCGCAGCCGACTGCGCCCCACTAGGCTGATAGCAGGGGGCACAGTACTCTCTCTCTGCATAAATGAGAGACGATGCAGCATCTGATCGCTATTTTCTATCATCCTGATATCGGTCAAAATGCCTCAGACAGGTCCTTCCATGTCCTCAGCACTGGGCATCCGCCTTGAAGGGAATCAAAATTCATATTCTCCAGGTGACACAATTATTGGCTGTGTTTACCGACAAAGTCCCATCGTGAGCCCAGACTCATCAGTCACCATCTCCTTATCTGGGAGAGCCAAGTCCAAGATAGTGATCCATCGCGCAGAAACAAACAACGCAGCTAGTTACCGAGGCCGTTTCAATCTCATCCCCGAGTCAGCTTGCTCCCAAAAGATCTTCCAAGGTCCGCTCCACATTGAAAGCGGCGGCGATGAGCAGACTTGGCCGTTTGCAATAACGCTGCCAAAGCATGTTGACCCGAAGGACTTGCAAGGCGGGCGCCAAGAACACAGCTATTTACCTCTCGGCGCAACAGATCATGTTCTACCATCGACCTATACACTTCGCGCGCTTGGAGAGACTGAGGGGTTTGTCGAGTACTTTGTGAAAGCTACCTTGAGGGTCACCGGAAAAGGTCATATTGATACGACTGAAGCTGTCCTTCCGTTCAATGTAATCAATCTCAGTCCTGACCCGCCCATAGCGGACTTTGGTCTTAAAGGTTCACGGAGCCGTCAGACCATGTCGAGCTATCGCCTTGTCCCCGGTATGGAAAACGTTAAGTTATCGTTTTCTCAAAAGATAAAGCAGTCTTTTAGCGCTTCAAGCGTACCGGAATTTGCCTACAATCTACTTGTTGACGTCCCAACCGTCATCCAACTTGAAAACCCAACTCCGATCCCTTTCAAGTTACGTGTTGTTCCAGATTTGAGTGCGACAAGCGAAATCCTAAAAGAAATCCCTCAAAAGGTCAAATTAATATCTGTGTCTATGCGAATCGTCAGCAGCACCGAGGTCATATGCGAAGGAACTCTGTTTTCCCAGACAAATGAAAAACGCGAGGAGATTGACCTGTGTGTTGAGAGTGCCCTAAACAGGATCCAGGACGACATCTACATCCCCTGTACAGATGAAGGGCCACCACTCGATATTGGAGCCATGCTTGGTTTACGTCTTGAACAGTTGCGACCTGGTACTCCTCATCGACCGAGCAATTTAGTGAAACTCAACCCTACCTTTGCCACATACAACATTCGGCTCTCGCACAGATTGACATGGAAGGTCATAGGTACAATAGCGGGAGAGCGCTTTAGTGCATTAGGGGCAGTCCCGATAAGGATCTTGATGCCAAGTGACGAGCGAGGGCGACTGGGTGAAAAAGACTCAGTTCAAAGGGACGGAACTGAGGCTGCATTTCACAGTGCTCCAGGCCCCTCCCAATTGCAGAGAAATGAGTCGTGGATCCAGCCCCCGGATGATGACGCACCCCCAAGCTTTACTGAAGTAGTCAGGGAAGAAGAAGGACTACGTGTAGCAGAGAAGTCTGGGAAATAGACAAGTTAGTATTTGTATATGGAGACACGATGTTACAACTTTAGTCTACTACTAGAATCAATGCCTACAATCTAAGCTGAATTTCCATTGCTTGTTGCTCAATGCCCCTAGAACCTCTTCCTGCTTGTTAGGTAGGATTACATGGACAGGTAGCTGCTTACCCTCCTCCATCTCCCTGCCCTCATTCTCCCATGACAAATTCAGAACCACTTCATTATTCTGGTCCTTCTGCCAGGAGACACGAGCCAGTATCGGCTGTTGCCAAGTACCACTCACTGGAACTCTGGCCTCGAAAGCCTTGAATAGGCCTACCCGCGGCTTAAAGACGAGCACCCTCTCGCCGTTGATCATGGCGAGTTTGAACCCCACAACCTCGACGGTATACTCATACAGAGGAAGGCTGCCCCATGCGTGACAATCCGATCTTTGCGTGATATGGTCTTCCACCCAAGTTGTCAAGTGGAGTTCAAGTTGCTTTCGCCAGGGTGCCCAGAAACTGAGGAATTGGGCTTCGTATGCCCCATGGCCGACGATGGATAAAGCCCTCAAGCTATAAAACGCCATTGCTATAGATACCTGTGCGAACTTGTGCGTACGCTCATCTTCCACTTTAGTTTGCAATCCCAGAGAGCGATTTAAGAGGTCAAAGGCGTCTTTCCCAGTTACCGCGCCACAAAGGACTGCCCAAATTTGACAATGTTCACTGTAGTGGGTATGGTTTGCCAACGTGGTGAGTCCATCCGTGAAATAGGTACCGTCGAAGCAGTGGCTTCTGACAGCTTGGACGATCAGCTCAGCTTGATGTTTGTGTTCATCTGCGCCTGACGTCCTGCCCAGGCACAATTCGAGCGAACTGAGCCTCTGTAGAGTGTATGCGAACAACTGATTTGTATAAGTCAGGTAACCAGTATCCTTTGCAGCGGGCGGAACTCCGAATGGCTTATATGAATCACTCCAGTCAACAAATTCCCAGTCGCCAGCTAATTGAGAAATGCGCAGCAGGCCAGTTTCTTTGTCGAGACGACTACCAAAGGTGTTGAGAATGGCATCAACGATGGGTAGGAAGCCAGAGACAAATTCTCTATCTCCAAACTGCTCGTAATGGTCTGTAAGCATGCATACCCAGAAAAGAGAGAAATGGGAAATGGTCTGCAGATGGTGGCAGGGAGCACGGCTTGCTGTCAACCCAATCTTTGGCTGAAAAGAGTTGTAAAATTGTAAGATTGCTTGGCGTGCGAGTCGATCATCCCGGGAGATGGCGTAGGTGAAGAGTGCTGAGCTTCTTGTATCCATGGCGTACTGTAGTTGCTCGTAAAACGGACAGTCTTCGTAGCAGTCGTGCATACAATTCTCCAATGTGCGTAAGCTCACCTCCCAGAGCTTGTGAAACCACGATGAATCTTCATCCTGAATCTCGACTATGGGGAAAGTGGCCAACACCTCCAGGGGGTAATTTGTTCTGACGAGATTGATACCATCAAAAATAAGGTCTGAGTCTTGAGCAACATCAATATCTATGGCAAGGTATCGAAATGTCCTAAAGTGAAAAGGACTGAAAGTTTCATCGTTGGCTCCTGCAATGCCATATTGAACCAAGTCTTGATCTGACTGGGTCCCTCCAAAGATGTACTGGTCTTTCGGTCCCATAATAGACTTTGATGTGTCGGATCTGTCTCCTTTCTTTCGTTCAAAGGGTAGCTTAGCAGATTGCTCCTCATAGCCCTCGGACCATGTGATGTTCAGCTTGCTACCACCAGTTGACGGCCTGGCGAAACGAAAGTCAACGAAGGCTGTAACGTGGTACGGCACCTCGAGCTCGACATGGTGTACCGTGCCTTTGGTCAGGAAAATACCTGCCTTATGCTTCAGGGTCGGGTTGAGAAGGCGTTCCCAAATGTCCTGGGGTTGTGAACTTCTGATGTTATGGATGGCTGTGAGATGGAGTTCCACTAGCTGAGAGAATGGAATCATTCGAGGACGTAGATTCCAAGGTACAGAGAGACCCCAATTCACCATGAACTGATATGGCTTTGCCGCAACCCAAGTGAGCGTGTGAGATTTACGCTGGTCAACCCTTTCAAAGACATGGAGGAAGAAATCGAAGTTCTCACTGACAGGAAGAGCTCTGCAAGTATCAAGCGCTGTTTCCCATGTATCATCTGTTTGAATGTCCAATGGTCGCTGTTCTTGGTTGCCCTTGGTTGAGTCATGCCTAATGTAAAACCCTGGAAATGGGGTCCTGGGAAAGCTTGAGGCATTTTGTGACCCATGATAGAACCGAAGAACATGAACCAGAATATGGTTGTGGCCAGCGACGAGGAATTGTTGAATGTCTAGGACATCGTAGAACCATGTCTGATCGTCTCCTTTAACAGGACCGGTATGAACCACCGACTTGTTAATGTAGAGCTTGTATCTCGTATCGGCTGTAATCGTAATCTCAACAGGACCTTGAGGGATATCTCGTAAGTAAATGGACTTGCGGAAGTAAACGAATTCACCGGCAGAGGACGATTCTGGCTTCTCGGTCCAATGGGGGTGCCAAATCCAGGAGCTCTCAAAATCGACAGTCATACTGGGGATACCTTTCGATGGTCTCAAAACTCAAAGGTAGCAATTTGCATATGAGCAGAGAGCATCGATGAGGTGTAGAAACAACTAATTAATACATGATTCTAGTCACATAAAAACCCATTAAAGCTACCGAAGCTGTCGTGTTACGAGTAAAGTCTAGGCTTAATGTACTTCGGATTATAATGCACCGAAAGATCTAATCACAAGACAACGGATCAGACCGAGGTAAGGATACCCGGTATGGAATGGGTTAGCTCTTGAGATGTGAGCTAAGGACAAGCCATATGAGCTATTATATCGGTAAAAGTCTGGAAGGAAGCATTCATCAACAAAGGCAAGGGACGATTTTGACAATCGGGGAACAGCCCCGACTCCCCCTCACTTATGTGGACCCAGGCCCCCTCATTATTTCTTGGCTCGAAATACAACGCGTCTTCTACCCTAACGATTAGCGGAAGTAACCACCGAGACACAATGCCTAATTGATTAATATCTAACTGGAGTGATAATTCCATCTGCAGTTTGTAGTGGCTTTCTGCTATGTTCTTGCGCTTATGCTGCTTCTGTGCTTTAAGTATTACTGTAATAGGGTTGAGGGGTCAAAAGAGGCTTCAGCCTGAAGGCCACAAAGGTAAAGAACACCAAAAAAAACACATACGGGCAAAGTTAAAGTATTACTAATATAAGATAAATACTGTTTAATAGTAGATAAATTCTTGCAGAAAATTTAAATAATCAATTACGGGAAATAAGACTTATAAATAAAGTCCTGCTTTAATAAAAAAGACTCCTTAATGGAGACTAGCTCTCCTGTTTTTAACTTGCATATTGAAATAGCTTTCTTAGATAGAACCCTGGCACTGATATTTACGGAATTGGCGAGTCTTGACCTTGTTCTCAAACATCTCATCCAGTTCCAGATAGGTGCGATTCTTCATCTCAGGCAGATCGAACCAGAAAACCACCCAGGCAATAACAGACAGAGCAGCAAAAATGAGACCAGTCTTGCCACCAAGATTGCCCTCGTCCGAGTTGAAGATGTAAGGGACACAAAAGTTGAAAACCCAGGACATGAAACTGTTGCAGATGAAACCGACGGCGTTGGCTTTGGCACGGAGTCTGACAGAAGAGGTTTCAGAAGCAATAATGGGAATTACTGGCCCGGAACCAATGTTGAAAAAGACCATGACGAGGTTGATCATAACACCCATATACCATAGTGCGGCTTGAGTTGAGAAAAAGCCAGCGATACCAACAGAGAGCCAGGTTGCTGCCAGGAGTGCTGTGCAGCCCATGATGGTACGTCTGCGGCCCAGATAATCGACGAGAAACCAGGAAATCATGATAGCACCTAGGGACAGACCAGAGGCGATCTCAAGGACCATGATAGATTTTTCTGGGGAGAGGCCGGCGATAATCATGAAGTAGGTACCGTTTGCGACAAAGGTGGTACCATGGAACTGCTGAACAATGCTAGCAAAGATGATGATGCGCATCCGACGAAAGTTGGGGCCCTTGAAGCATTCCGACCAGGTGACGTCGGCTGCGTCAGCCTGCTCTTGTTTCTCGTGCTCAAGGGTTGACTGGAGGGCAACCATGGCAGCCTCGACCTGGGAAGGCTTGTACAGCCAACTAAAAGACTTGCGGGCGCCGGCCTCGTCGTTCTTTCGGAGCAGCCATGCCGGGGACTCCGGGACGATCAGGGCCGAAATGAAGGCCGTGCCAGCGAGGGCCCACTGGGTGGCGAAGCAGATGCGATAGGACATTCTTTGAAGGCCATCCGGGATCTGGCTACCAGCAACAACAGCGGCGATCAGCTGGCCAAAGACGAGCTGGAACTGGAACAAAGACAGGGCGAAACCTCGGAGCTTGACGGGGACTATCTCAGAATTGTACGTCATGCAAGTGGTAGCCATCATGCTCAAGCCCATACCAATGACAATCTTGCCGGCCAGGAACGTACCACGGCGATGGTTCATGGAATCGCTCAAGTCGCAGGTATACACGACCGCGATACCGGCCACAGTGATGATAGATCCAGTCATCATAGAAACCTTTCGGCCGAATCGATCGGCGACCCAGCCGACAATGACGGAGCCAATCATAAACCCAATCTGCATCGAGGCATTCCACAGAGACAGCCAGATGGATGGCAGAATGGGCATTCCATCTCGAAGCTCACCGAATCTCTCCCTGTTTTGGTTAATTAGAATATTTCCACTGAGATGCATTGTAAAAGGGGAACCTACAGAAAGGCTGGGAAGGCTGTGACAACGCCAACGATGATGATATCGAAGCCAAAGGCCATGGGGCCAGTTGCCATGAGGATGCTGAAGACAACAGACTTGTAGTTCTGTTTGAGGGACTGCAGCAAGATGAGAGAGGTGGCATCGTGCTCATTAACAGTCAAGGAGACGTCCTTTTTTTCCTTCTCTACCATCTCGACGCTGGGCTTGGTGTCGTTCTCCATTCTGTCAGTTGTTGGTGATGGATGCTGGGCTATTGATGTCTGATGAACAGGAGATCGGAGAAATGGTCATGGTGATATATAAGTATACATATTGCTTGAACGTTATATATAGAGACTGAGTTACAAGTAGTCGCTGCTTCAGATCGATTGGATTCTGGGAAATGAGTTGCTGCAGAATGCGGGGTTTGACTTTCGGCTAGACGCGATCGAAGCCCCTTGTTGCGGGGTCCGGGGTCCGGGGTTGGTCTAGCCCGGAACGACTCAAGACTGCCCATAAATGTCGGGGCTCACCCCCGATAATTTCACTTACCCCCTTGGTCTCTCTCTCCATCATCCAAACTAGTTTCGCTGCATGTTCCACCGAGTGGCACTTGACAATGACAGAAGAACGAGCATCAAAGCGAACCAAGTCAACCAATGGCATGGCCTCGTCGGGCGATGAGCTCCCACCGCCTGGCACTAGTTCCCGTACAGGACTTGCTTGTGAGGCCTGTAGACTGAGGAAGACTCGCTGCGTCGGCTTTCCCACCTGCACGTGGTGCCAGCGCCGCCGCCAGTCTTGCGTACGAGGCCAAAATAGTCAGACGAGCCCGTAGGTGGACCTCCTCATGACTTTACCGAAATCTAGCTAACGATCCCTTGCCATCTAGACTGGACGATTGGGGCAACCAAATACTCGGTGCTATATCCAGGGCCAGAGACGAAATTCTCGGTGCATCAGCCAGAGTCAATGCTGATCAGCCGCTTACCCAAACCTCGGTTACGCTGTCGGATGACGAACACGGTACTTGGCCTCGTACCACCCACGAAAGCCAGGGATGCTTCCCATGCATGTCGAGCGCTGAAAACATTCTACAGTGGGAAGTTCTGCGGAATCAGCTTCCGAGCTCTGCCCAATTCTCTTTCAACCCCACAGACTCGCACGAACCTGACAGGTCCACCAACTCCAAGGCTAGTGCCGATACCTCGTCCACCAAACTCCGAGCTCTGCAGCAACGCTTCGAGACTCAGTTCCTGGTTCGGTATCCCATTATCAACAGACCTTGGCTTACTCGGTACTTCCGTAATGTGGTGGAAAGCGACGGAGATTGGAGCGCTGAAGCATGTCTCGTCTTTCTGGCTTGTGCTATCGCATCCTTGTGCGGCTTCTCCTCTCACGATGTCTTGACGCCTCACACCACCTCCATGAGTCCAGCATCTGCTATCTCGGATTCATGCATGCCTAATTCACGCCGACCTGCATATCAGTATTGGACTATGGCAAAGCGGAGGCTTGGTTGGGCCCTTGACGAACCTGCGGGTCTGCTCACCACCCAATGTCTGTGCCTAGCTGGGTTCTGGCATCTGCTAAATTTCGCGCCACGAAGGGCTCGCAACATGTTCTATCGGGCTAATGACAGTATGAGGGACATGAACTTTTCAAGCTTGCCGGATACTGAGAGGCCTCTGGCACGATTCATTCATGTCCTCTTTGCCGACATGCTCGAGTAGGTCTCCAACTTTATTACCCACTGCATCATGATGCGTGATGGTGATACTGACCTATGTGCTATAGGCGTCTGAATTTCGAATCGGAGCTTTTTCTATATAACGACCAGAAAAAACTGTCTAACAAAACCCTCTCACCAAACCAAAGCCATGATCTTTCTCCTGTCATCAGTCTTCTAACGAATGACTTAACTGGAGGCTCATATTTCGACCTCACCGACAATCTCCAGCAATTACACCAAACTCGAAAAGACATCAACAAACTCCTGGTTACGATATCATCAATCTCCAGCTGGCTTGATCTGCATTCGTTGCATGATGAAGCAAAGGACTTGCGACGGCGTGTCAACCAACCCGCACAGCCGAGCGGCATCATGTGTGAGGGAGCTTTAGGTTCAACTGGACTTGATCATTCATTCGGGGAGAAGATCCTCGAGGATGTAAGCATTCAGAAAAAAGAGCTCACAGCGCGCTTACTCCGCGTTTATTTGTGCCTGAATCTGCACCTTTCCCCTCCCCTTCTACAGAAACTGCATTCCAACGCCCATGTTTCACCAGTCCAGTCACCCCAACATATCATACAAGAGATAGGAAGCCTTGCAAATGAGTGCCTCTCGCTGACAGCTGAGGTATTGACCTTGCATCTCAAGCAGTGGCAAGACAGAGTGTCTCTGTCGAGCCGTAGTGTCACACCCAGCAGTCCAACCTGTCACGACCCTGAAGCATTGTTCTCGTACCACTTCTCGTACCTAGGCTGCCTGACATTCCTGGCAGTATACTACGCCAAAACGAAAGCAGCCCGTGGCGAGATGGAATTTGCCCATTGCCATTCACTGGCGCTGCCTGCAGATTGGCGTCACTTGGTTGCTGGTCACACGAGAATGTTAATATCGGATGACGAAGGGACTGATATATGGAGATGGGGATATCTGCTTAGCCAATTTGATGTGAAATGATGAAATTGTTTCTCCTCTATCAACAGTCCATGGCTGAAACGTCACTCTCACCACCAGTTTCAATCGATCATGATTCCAACCGTACAATCCACTCAAGATACAGCCTCGCATCTGCACTCTCAGCACCCCAATACGTGAGTGCAATCTTGAACTTCTGCATTCCGGGCTCCCAGGCTGGAAGACAGTCTAGACCCGGTATGCCACTTTTTGCTGCGGCTATGATCTCCAACGCCGCACACGAACAGTAGCGAATACCGAGCCAGGTCCCAGGATGGCGATGTGTAGTTAGGCCGTGGGTTATAAGATATCTATCGATCCGCAGAGCTCTGTTTGCAAGCTCGTTCGCCTGGGCTCGCAGTTGCGCAGATAGTCCGTCGAGGTCGCCATGAAGAATGAAGTGGAGGGCAGGCCTGCTCAGTGTGTGGCGAATGATGATTAATCGGAGCCTCAAATATTCTCGCAGATCATCGGGGGAATGGCCAGACTCGTCCGTCTCAATAGTAATAGAATCCGGAAGATTCACAAAATGGAGCATGATCTGGTTATCTAAATCTGCCAAGGTGTTGAGAATGTCTTTGTAAAATGACTCGCGGTCCTGGTTGACTGGTTGATGCTGCTCTGCCTGTTGAGTCGCGAAGAATGACTCAATTCGGATTTCCAGCTTCCGAAGCGAGATGTCTGTCAAGTAGTACATCCAGCTCTGCTCGTGTTGTGCAACCGATGAATCGGAACTGCCGTCTGTGCCGGAAGAAGATGGCCATGAAGGTTCTAGATCTGGCAAAAGTGATGACATGTTCTCATACTGGATGAGCTGAGCGTTTGCAATCTCAAGCCCCAATTCAGAGGCTACCTCTCTATTAGAGACATCATTAGCATGGGAGGATTGGTGATAGGCTATTCAAGGACAAACCTCTCTGTCTTGAGACAACTCCAAAAGAGTTTACGATGTGCATTATCTGGCTTCTTGCTTGTGTTAACCAAAGCCGCCTGGATCACGGCCGGTCTACCTAGGCTCTTGGTCAATACATCTTTGCACATGATACTTGCGTTGTTCAAGCATCTCCATGAGGCGAGCGGTTTGAACGTTGTGATGTAGTATCCAGCAGCTAGAAAGAAACACTGTGCACCGACAATGCTGGCGTGGCCCATGATGAAACCAAGTCTTCTAAGGCCAGCGTCGAAGTACTCGCGGCTACGCAGGTACTGTTGCGTATCTATTGACAGCTTGGAGTACTCCTCCAACTTGCTGTGGTCATATGGCGTGCAGATACTTCCTAGTGCACAAGCCATTAACTATTCTTGCAGTCAGCTAAGATTTAATGCCTTGCAACTATTAAGGCTCTTCAGAATCGCAGTTACCAGCAAACATGTAGGTGCATCCCAGCCAAGCCCTTCCTCTTCCACTACGGATATCTGGTTATAGAGAAGCCCGAGGTCGACCAGGGGCTGCTTGGCATGGATGTGTTTGATGAACTGTTCGAGAAGCTGCGTCATTTCGGCTCGATCATCGATTCCTCCGCGAGAAGAGGGGAGATGAGCCGGCAGACGAACGGAAGCATAGTGAGGATCCGCATTCAACCTTACAGCTTCAAAGTCGTCGTGCATGTCAATAACCGAGGTCAGAGGGGACTCCAAGAGGTGGTAGGGGCGAAGGCTTGGCCATGCTAGTGTAGACTCAACCGACGAGGACCACCACGACCGAGATGGTGGGGAAGTCATGGATGGCTTGGAACCTAATCGGCGATAGAATGCTAGCGTTTGAGTTGGCAGTCAAGTCTTGGTTACATCAGCTGATCCTTGGGAGAAAGAGGATGGCCTGGTTCAAAGTAGTAGCGATAACGCCTATAGTCAGCTGAGGGGCTCATGTTTAATACCCATGAACTAGGCCAGACTGACCTCGCAAGTAATTTACCTAGCCTAACTAGTACTAGAGGTTTAATCGTTACTCGGGCTATTTACAAGCGAGTGGCAAAACATCGGGGAATATCCCCCAGTTCGTCATCACTACCCTAGACCATAAAAGTTCATTCTGTCCCTCGGAGCCCAACAAGCGTTTTGAGAGTAGGAATCGAAACGAATTAAGACATAATGGCTGATATGAAGGTCATTAACTTACGTATTGAGCATTATAGGGAGTTTGCAGTTATCAACGAGAAGAAGCCACGTATCTCTTGGTCATTTGAAGGTCTGGAAAGACAGTGGTCACAAAAATCTTACGAGATCTCATCGCAACGTGGTCAATCCAGCAAGATCGAAATCATCTCCGTCGTATCCTCACAGTCACTTTATGTACCATGGCCATTCCAACAACTCGAATCGCGAGAAATTACAACACTCAAAGTTCGGGCACAGTCACAAGACTTGATATGGACGTCATGGTCGGCTCCTCTGCAGATCGAGATTGGACTACTCAAAACCACTGACTGGCACTGCGCCTTGATCCAACCATCGGTTGACCGGGATTTATCCAAGCCTGTTCAGCCAGTGCGATTTCGAAAAGAATTTCACATCAACGAAACGCCACAGCAGGCACGTTTATACATCACTGCACACGGTCTCTATGAAAGCTTCATCAACGGGGCCAGGATTGGAGACCACGTGCTCGCGCCTGGGTGGACGTCTTACGACCATCAATTGCCATACCAGACTTTTGACGTCCTAGCACTGCTAAAGAAAGGGGAGAATATCGTCGCAGCGGAGGTTGCTGAGGGCTGGTATTGCGGCAGGTTGGGCTTTGCAGGTGGTGAGAGGAAAATTTGGGGTTCTTCAGTCGGCTTGTTTGCTCAAATTATCATCACATACGAGGGAAGAACAGAGGTTATCGGAACAGACAGCAGTTGGAAATGGAGCCATGGCCCCTTACTTCAGGCCGAGATCTACGATGGTGAATTGTACGATTCTAGGTTGGAATGCCCTGGATGGAATGAGCCGTCATTCCTGGATAAGGACTGGCAGAGCGTTCGTCTTGGTCAACTCAATGTCTCAACCTTACAAGTACCATCTGGCAGTCCACCTGTCAGACGAATACAAACCATCCCTGCGCAAACGAAGTCACAGAGTCCTCAAGGAAGCATCATCCTTGACTTTGGACAGAACCTCGTTGGCTGGGTACGATGCGAACTTACTGGGCCCAAGGGCCATATCGTTCGTCTCATACATGCTGAGGTCTTGGACAATGGCGAGTGTGCCACTGCGCCACTTCGAGAGGCCAAGTGTACCGACACAGTCATTTTGTCGGGTGAGCCTCTGGTTTATGAGCCTCGTTTTACCTTTCACGGGTTTCGCTACGTGCAAATAATAGGCTACGACTTTGACCAAGTCTACCTGAACAATTTCCGCGCCGTAGTCATCCATACCGACATGCCCCGAACTGGGTGGTTTGAGTGCTCGGATGACATGTTGAACAAGCTACATGAGAATGTAGTTTGGTCCATGAGGGGAAATTTCATTTCAGTTCCGACGGACTGTCCTCAGAGAGATGAGCGTCTTGGATGGACTGGAGACCTACAAGCGTTTGCTCCTACTGCAGCCTATCTCTATGACACTGGAGGCATCCTTAAAACCTGGCTCCAAGGCCTGACTTTCGAGCAGACCGAAGATGGGAAGGGTATCCCACCGCTGTTCTCTCCTAATATTTGGAAAGGGCGTCCAAACATCCCATCGGCTATTTGGGGAGATGCACTCATCAGTGTACCATGGGATCTGTACCAATCTTCCGGCGACACAGCGTTTCTTGCAGATCTCTGTGATAACATGAATGAGTGGTTGACCAAGGGTGTCAAGCGAGATGAGGATGGCCTATTGTGGGATCCCAATCACTCTCAACTTGGTGACTGGCTTGAACCTGCTGCACCGGCTGACGATCCGGGTAATGGACCGACGGATGAGATTTTAGTTTCAAATTCTTTTCTCATCCGTATGACAGATATCATGGCCCGAATCTCCGACATCTTAGGTCGTAAGAGGGATTGTGAGTTGTGGACAAAGCAAGCGGCCGATTTGCGTGCGCGTTTTGCTCAAATTTACATCACTGACGAGGGAAGAGTCGTGTCAGATACCCAGACAGCCCTAGCACTAGCCATTCACTTCTCACTTTTTCCGACCCCCAAGCAGCAAGAAGCAGCAGCAGCGCGACTAGTCTATCTCATCAAACGCAATGCACGCTTCAAGATTGCCACAGGCTTCGCAGGGACACCTATTCTCGGCCACGCGCTCAACAAGATCAACCAACACCAACTCTTTTACAGAATGCTCATGCACAGAAAACCGCCATCCTGGCTCTATCCAGTCACTATGGGCTCTACAACCATCTGGGAAAGATGGGATAGCATGCTTCCGGATGGTACACTCAACTCATCCAACATGACGAGCTTCAATCACTATGCATTGGGAGCTGTCGCAAACTGGATGCATACCACGATTGCCGGTATACAACCGCTGGAGCCTGGTTGGAAGAGAATAAGGATCGCTCCCGTGCCAGGAGGGACAATCACGTCGTCCCACGCCCGATTTACCAGTCCTTTTGGTGAGGTAGACGTCAGTTGGGAGCTGAGAGGTGATGAAATACATCTGTCGGCGACGATCCCTGGGAATACGGAAGCAGAGGTCACACTGCCTGGTGGAGAGCTGGAGGTCGTAGGGTCTGGAAGACACGTCTTCTCTGGTGCTTACACCAAGCCTGACTGGCCGCCGCTTCCCATCTATCCTCCGTTCGTTCCGCATGAAGATGATGAGCCTTGAGCGTTTTGCAAAGGTTAACTTTATAGGCCGCAGTCATCCCCATAGATGTAAATAGGCTGTTTCATTCGTATATACTTGTTTTATCTTGTTCCCACCTATCAAGCTTACTCTTGAAGTTCAATCTGTATCCAGTCGCTAAGATGACGGCGATTAAAGCGTCCCGGTCTCTTTGAGCTTCTCTTGCATGTTGTCACACTATCATTTCCCTGGACCTTCCATCCCGTTGCTCATACGGCACTCGGGGAGTCGGGTAAAATGGTGGCCCGATGGCGGGAGACTACTGTAAACAAGCTAAACACGCTAAAAAAAAGTAGCCCCTAGCGTCCCCGATGGTGATGGATTAACCAGAGTGGAGATGCATTTCCCGCCCAGGTATCCCAACTCCGTCTGTGGCTGTTGCATCTTAAAAGAGTAGAAAATGCCTGTAAAGTTTCGACGCAAGCAGTCAATAGTTTGTCACCAACAAAGCTTTCCCATAATGATCATCAATGGTTTCCATCCCCAGGAGTTTGAGCACCCTCAACTCGGTCCAATTACTGGAAGAAAGCGAAACGAGCATGTTGTCCAGTTTCGTAGCATCCCATACGGTCATGTTGCTGCACGTTTCCGACATGCCACATTGATCAGCGAGCTACCACCAAAACGGCGCTCGTTCACGGAATACGGCCATGCCTGTCCTCAAACCGAACAAGGCATGGAGCCGTTTGGTGGTCCGATTCCAGGAGACGAAAAGCGAGAATATGATGAATTTTCTTGCCTCAACCTAACTATCACGGCACCAGTGTCGGTTTTGAAGTCTGGGAGTACCAAAAAAGTACCCGTCATGGTATATGTCCACGGCGGAGGCTTTACAGTTGGTGCGCACTACGGTGGCCCTAATGGTAACTCGCTTACTGTCCTATTCAGTTTTACAAGATGTCAATTTAACATGAACCTGGCAGATACAACAAGAATGGTGACGCAAGCATGCGAGGACTCGAGACCCATTATCGTAGTTAGCATTCAGTGAACACATCCCCCACCTTATCGTGTATAATCGGTGATTACTGACTAGTTCAAGCTATCGACTTCACTTCCTAGGATTTCTGGCCTGCCAAGCAAGTAGAACCCTATATTGGACATATGCTAGAATCACTCTGACATTCTCTAGGACCTCGTCGACGAAGCTGCAAGCCTCAACGAGGATCCCTGCAATTTTGCACTATACGACCAACGTCTGGCCTTCCAATGGGTTCAAAAGTTCATTTCGGGTTTTGGGGGTGACATCAACAGGATCACCGCGTTCGGCGAAAGCGCTGGCAGTTCCTCACTCGCCTTCCATTTGAGCTCTAACGTCCCCCTCTTCGATCGAGCCATTCTACAATCCGGAACTGCATCGGCAATCAGTCCCAAACCCCTCGCGAACAAGGAAGAAGAATATCAGGCACTACTTGACTTCTGTGGAATCAGTGTAGATGATCCTCAGCGCCTCGAAAAGCTCAGAGCTGTGCCAACTGACAAGATTGTTGAGGCAGCCTCGTCTATCAACAAGGCAGCCTTTTCACCACTGGCCGACAAGAGCTTCTTTCCAGTTATTCCCAATTATCTCAACCATGCAAAGATAGTATCCGATTGCTCTTGGGTCGATGCTATCATCACGGGTGACGCAGTTTTTGAGGTCAGTGAAACGAGTGTCTTCCATTTATCATGATTCTGACAAAGCATAGGGCTATCTGTTTGCGCACAACCTCATGGCAGTGCGGCCTGAGGTCTTTTATCAGCACGTGGAAGGTGCTCTTGGAACATACAATGCCAAGAGAGTGTTGGAGATTTATGAAATATCCAGAACCATGGATCAAAACTTGTTCTGGACCAGGTTATGCACATTGTGTGGTGATGTTATGTTTTCCTGTAAGACAATCTCCCATGCAGTCTATCAATTTCAGCGACGCTAACTGAGACGCAAAAAGTACCCTGCCACATACTATCAAAGGAACTATGGCAGAGTGGCAAGAAACAACATCGTTGTATCCTCTCGCTGCGCAATCCTTTCCCCGGGTCCTTCTTCTCTGGCGTCCTTGGCCATCATTTCATTGAACTCGTCTACCAATTCATGACCTTCATGGAGCGCTTACCTCTCCAGAGACAGCGCGATGTCTGCGTCGGTTTTGTCCGGCGATGGACGGCCTTTGCCTATGGTGAAGAGCCATGGTCTCAGTATACATGGGTAGATGAGACGGTGGCGGTGGCAGATTCCCGGGAGGGCTGGGTCGTGCGATCACGAGTGAAGGACTTGGAGGTTTCTGTATATGACGAGGGCGGCCAGCGCCGCTATGAGAAGTGGGAAGCATTAGATGAGCTGTTTCAATCACTAGGGCAGAAGGCGCCGGCAGCCGTTGAGGCTCTGAGTTTCCCGACATTAGTAGCTTTGGGAAACAAGTGAGCAAATCTCGATGTTACTTAGGCACATGGAGATTACGGAGTAGGATCAGTGAGTAGAGAAATGTAAGAGAGTGAGTAAAGTTTACGCTGCGACTAAATAAATAACATGCTGGCAGTAGATCTTCCTTTCTTGCCTTGGACTAAAGCCAAGACCATTGACTTGCTGAAATCAGGGACGCTGATTTCCTCTGGTTGGGACCTCTGCGCTTCCTTCGTCTTGACCTGTACCACCCATTTCCCATTGGCAATCTTGACGTCTTTCAACTCCTCCCCATCAACATAGACGTGCAACTCACGCAATTCGTCCTTATCAACTGTACCGAAGATTACCAATTGCCTCTCTCCATCTATAATCGACGCCTTGGCATCCATAGTGAGTTGAGGTGGTGCTGACCCGATGGCCTTACTCTCTAGTCCGCCCATAATGGTATCTGTCACCAGCTGTGGAGTTCTCAATGGCTGCTGACGAAGAAAACTGCCCTTTTCAAAGGCATATGCATATCGAAACAAGTTCTTGTCATTATAAGCCTTTGATGCGAAGGTGAGATTGACGGGCATTCTCGTATCAGCCATGACACCCATTGGCACGCTGACAGTCGGTATGCCAAACTGGCGAATAGCGCAATTTCCGTTCGAATACAGAACACCATTGAGCCATGCATGCTTTGCAGACTCCTCGTTGATATCTGCATCAGCTTTGCCCACATCGGCATTACAAGGCCACACAAGCATGTCCAACTTCAAAGCATCAAGCCAGTCTTCAAAAGCCGACTTGCGCTTTGACTCAAGGTTCTGAAGTGCTGTTACAAGATTGGGGATCTCGTAAGTCGGGACTCGGCCATTAGTGATGTGGGCAACAACAGCTGTATGCCGAACAAGAGGATCGTTGGCGTCGTATCTATCTTGTAGGCATCCAGGAGGATGAGGGAATATGGCCGATGACTCGACTTGAGCAAGACTTGTTGCCACTTTGGAA
Source organism: Fusarium mangiferae (assembly GCF_900044065.1). Lineage (NCBI taxonomy): Eukaryota > Fungi > Ascomycota > Sordariomycetes > Hypocreales > Nectriaceae > Fusarium > Fusarium mangiferae. Next base: position 73,374 of record NW_024573933.1, read on the forward strand.
TCTTGATTCGCTGCCAGGAAGTCGTCCCAAGAATAGGCCATCAACTGGCACATATCGATCTCATTGCGATGAGGTGGTGTTTCCGATCTGGTCTCACCACAGACCGGTTTCTCAAATTCGGTGACGAGTGGAAAGTTGGTCTCAATAACAGTAGCGCCTAGTCCCTCAAGGATGGTCTTGGCCTGTTTCCAAAGGTCGATAACACTGTCGCGAGTATGAACCTTGCGTGCATCCGGGTCAGAGTCGACGCCGCCAATGTACATCTTTGGAACACCAATCCTCTTGCCCTTGAGAGCGTGGGGATCAGAAAGATCAAAGAACGTTTTTGGTCGCACGGAATTGACATCGGGGAGCTTGACGAAAGGTTGTTCCCGCCAAAAGTCGCAGCTTGTCTTGTCATCAACAGCAACGATGACATCCAGAAGCGCAAACATGTCTTCCACAGTTCTTGTGTGAGGCACTACAGTGTCGCAGGTGGGGAAAAGGGGCCAGTTGCCTCTAATTGAGATGAGTCCTCTGGATGGAGTGTATGCTACCAAACCATTATTGGAAGCAGGTGAACGGCCAGATGAGATGGTCTCCTCTCCCATGCCAAAGACACCAAAACTTGCTGCAGTCGCTGTGGCAGATCCATTGGACGATCCCGAAGCAAAAGCAGCCGTGAGATAGGCTCCATTGTACGGTGACTCAGCACGACCATAAACGCCTCGTTGCATGCCACCAGCAGCCATTGGAGGCATGTTGGTACGACCCAAGAACACAGCCCCAGCGTCTCTCAGCTTCTCAACAGTAAACGCGTCTTCATTTGCGACGAGGTCTTTGAAAGCAGGAGACCCAGCAGCTACAGTCATACCTCTGATCTTGTAAGAGTCTTTGATCGTGCAGGGAATTCCATCCAGCAAACCCAGTGTCTTGCCCATGGAGCGACGCTGATCTGATGCTTGTGCAGCATCAAACACATCTTGATTGATGACTGGGACAGCGTTGAGCTGAGTGGTTCGGCGATCATACTTGGCGATTCTCAGCAAGTGCTTGGCGGTCAGTTCAACGCTGTTGATATGGCCTTGAGACAATGCAGATGCAAGGGATGCTATTGAAGCCTCTACAATAGAGAGTGTCTGCAGGGTCAGAATATGTGTGACCATTTTGACATGTGATGGCAATACGGCTTACAGGATTCTCGTTGTCGATTGCCATGTTGGGCAGGAGTTGATTCTTTTGGGGCTGTTTCTGGCTGATGTAGAAGAAGCTTTAGGCTTACATTGATTCATAGCAGATGGTTTAAGTACTAAAGCAATTTGTCTTTAGGACGTAGCCATGCTACAGTGCGCGAGGATTATAACTGCTAATTATAACATGCAGCTGTTAAATATCGCACTCAAGTTAAGATTACAGGTAAATGTTATATAAATTAGCAGCTGATGAATTATTTACCAGCTGGTAATTTGATTTAGCAGGATAAGACGGTTTATCATACTCTCAATCAGATAAGCTCTTATCGCGCACTTCTGATTCGCTGGCCGGGTTGCACACTGGCCGTAACGGTCTTATCGTTGACAATAGGAAGCACGTCCACATTCGATATAAGCCTAGGACCGCCATTACAATCACGTCAATGTCTCGATATTCTAACAGCTCAATTACCTTGCACGTCTCCCACGATGACAGAATCTTCAATCTACCATGATGATGTTCCTGGCACCGTTCGTCTCGTTGACATCAACGGGATGAACTCTTCAGGGCCACACGACTCTCAGCACAAAGACATTGTCCTCGTTCCTCGCCCAAGCTCCGATCCCAATGACCCCCTCAATTGGTCCCATCGTCGAAAGCTTTTGGCAGTCAGCATGGCTTATCTTTACGTCCTGGGAACAGGTATAGCAACCTCACTTCAATACTCTGTCCTAGCAGATATCACCAAGGATACCGGCATTTCTACTGCAAATCTCGTCCAGGGAACCGGAGTCATGTTTCTCTTCTTTGGTTGGGCTTGTCTGATCTGGCAACCGATCGCTCTTACATTCGGACGACGTGGGGTATATCTTACCACCATGTTGCTTACGGTTCCGATAATGGTTTGGACTGCCTACTCGACATCTGCTGGAGAATGGTTTGCCCACAGGATCTTGATTGGTATCATCGTATCTCCAATCGAGTCTCTGTGTGAGGCCACCGTATTTGATCTATTCTTCGCCCATAACCGTGGGACTTACATGAGTCTCTACGTGGCCATTCTCTTTGGGTCCAACTTCCTTGCCCCTCTCGTCGCAGGATGGTTCAACGATGCTTTTGGATGGAGATGGACGATGCATTTTGGAGCAATTATATGCGCAATCTGCTTCCTCATCATGTTCTTCTTCATGGAAGAAACGATGTACTTCCGAGGAGCCTCACTCGAGAGTCAAACAGCTACCGATACCGAACACCAAGACTTAAGGACGTCCAAGGCCGAAGGAAAAGCAGATGAAGCATCGCCAAGAAACTCCCTACCGTCTTCCCCATCGATCATATACCGTGATATCAACTCCGGTTGGGGAAAGTACACTTGGTTCAAGGTAATGACAGGGCGACCCAGCAACACGGACATGCTACGAATGGTATACCGGCCTGTCCTCATGATCTTCCAGTTCCCAACAGTTGCGTGGGCTGGATTTCTCTACGGAATCAATCTCGCTTGGTACAATGTTCTGAATGGAACTGCCAGCCCCGTTCTGTCAAGCAACCCGTACAATTGGAACGCAGCGCTGGTTGGTTGTGTATATGCAGGACCGATCATTGGAGCAGCCGTTGCTTGTCTCTGGGTTGGAAAGGCAGCAGACTGGATCGCACTGTGGCTAGCGCGACGCAACGGAGGGATTAGAGAGCCCGAGCAGCGACTTTGGGTACTGCTTCTCTCAGGCATTATTTCATCGGCAGGTCTCATCACCTGGGGTGTTGGTGCATACTACCACGTCCACTGGATCGGCCTCGTGTTTGGGCTAGGTATGCTTACGGTTGGGTGTGTTGCCGGGGGTGCAATTGCTGTCAGTTACAATGTCGATTGCTTCAAAGAGATCGCCGGTGAAACCACTGTCTCTATCATGTTGGTTCGCAATACGATCGGCTTTGGCTTTAGTTATGCTATCACGCCATGGTGGACAACCCAGGGATTGAAGAACTGCTTCATCACGGCAGCAATGATTTCACTCGCGTGTACACTTACCTTCCTCACCATAATCGTTTACGGGAAGCGAATTCGACGGTGGTCTATCCCATCCTACCGGAAGTACATGGCTAGCATGGCAGTCTCGCACGAATGAGGGATGGAACGAGAGCCATAGAGAATTCTTCCAAGCTAGGGAGAAAGGAAGATGTTGCGCGATGACAGTTCATTTCGTATCTACCCAGTTTATATAATACATTTTGCCAGCTTTCGCAATTGCTCTCTTGCCTCAGTCGCCGTAGGAATATCCTGTTCCAAGTTCTTCACAATGTCCTCCAGATATGTAACCAGTCGCCCGACAGCAAATTGAGATTGGTTCTCGTCATAAAGAAATGCATTATACACCATATGGCCAACACCAAGCAATTGGTGAACGATCTGACTGCTTGCAACCTTGAACATGATGAGGGAAGCTTCGGTGATCTCATTGAGAAATTCTTCTGCCACTTTGATCACCTCATCAACTGGGGCTTGACAATGAAGCAGGCCCATGATATTTACCAGTGCCTCAGTGCAAGTTATCTGAACTGCCATAAATTTGCATCGATTGCTCTGAAGGTCGTCATGTGATTGCGAAAGGACACGGAGTATAAAAGGTTTGCTGGCTTTTAGTTGATCCAGGCTATCGAGCAATGCTCTTGGGGACGGTCGGTCGCAGAACACGGCAACGACATCCCTGTGAGGCTTCCGCTGACGAAGATTAAGTATCGCATACTCCATCAATCGGAAAAGATCGGTGATGTAATCCCACCCAGCCGTCCAGGCCTGCGTCTCACGACTCATAGCAGGTGTGATACGAGGATAAAGCACTGAGACCTGGGCCTCCGGAAGGCGAATGATGTGCCCAAGCACGCAGGCTGAGTGAATTTCAAGTCGATAGACGCACCAAAATAGACGTCTTCGGTCATCTACCTCTAGTAGAGATATAGAGCTGTCCCAGTTATTCTCCATATTGAACCCATGTTGAGCGATCCAGGCGTGGCATAATCCGAGATATCTATGAAGATCACTCTTGTTACCACTTCTCAGTGAGTACACAGCCAAGAGGCCGAATGATCGCAGGTAGTCAAGATCAGGTGTATCCGGAATGCGTGCTGGAATATGGGAGACAGCCTCGCCGAAATAGATGTTGGCGTCATGGGAGACAACATCACCCAGCAATGAGCTATCGAATACCGCTTTGAGGGTGAGGCTCTGGGCGCTTAGTGCGCATAGTGCCATTAAAAGGAGGTACGCCGTCTCCCTGGTACTAGGTATACTGTCTGCCCACCGTCGTTCGAGGTCATTTTCGGAAAGAAATGGAAAGCTTGATTAATTTAGCAGCCAGATCAATGAACCAGATAGGGAGACGACATACTAGCACTGGTACATTGTGTCCCGGTAGATGTCTATCAGACGACGGATGCAATGCGGAGACCTGAAATTAGAGCTCTCATTCTCGGTGTGCTTCTGGCTGTTGCCTTTCCCAGTTGCCACCGTTGGCTTCCGACCACGTTTCCGCACAGGCCGGGTCATAGTGCATTCAGCCCCGTAATCGATGCATGTGAGACAAGCTCGGTGACCTTCCCAGGGCATCGTCTCGGCTCCTGATGATCGGCGACACTTCAGGCCTCTGGAATGACAAAAGTCACAGGCCTGTAAAGCTCGCTGTCTTTGGGTACCTGATGATCTGCGTTGCATTTCTGTCACTCGCTTTGATTATGATGTTACAATTAAAAGCGGGAAAATAGCTTTGTCCGGCAAGAGGGCATGGCTTGGTAAATAAAGTATTTATCAGTTGCTGAAGCTTATCAATTTAGCAGCTGATAAATAGCCGCTGATAAGAGATTGAGTGGAGTACGTAATGGCCGAGCGATGTGTCTATGGAGCTAGTACCTATGTCTGTGAAGCATTTTCAGAACGGCTACACACTTAACACATACTAAAGAAAATAAAACAAATAAACAATATGGCTTTATGGATTCCAGCTATAACAATTATATATCTAGTTTAGTCCCTTTCTCTCTTCCAACAGTCTCTTGCATTGCCGATAAGGCGTCTATAATAGAGCTACCCTAGATCTAGGCAATCAGTAGTTATAGTACTCAGACGCAAACAAAGTCACCAGACTTATAAACTACTTTATCGTTATTGTTTGTCTTCAGCCATGCTTTCTGGGGATAAGGGCAGAGCAGACGTTGTTGCTCATAACTGTTGTCGTCCTTGAAAGAGTGAGGCAGTTCCGCTGGCACGGTCCCATTCTCGACCCAGGCCCGGAGTGCGTCAAACGTGTTCGTTGGCTGTCCCCCTTTGCCGCCTGAGCAATGCAGTAGCCCGGGAACTTCGAACATGCGGTAAAAGTTTGAGACTTCGGGAATGATCTCCTTCACCTTTTCGTAGTAGTGTCTTGTGCCCTTGACTGGGATAAGCTGATCGTGCTGTAACTTGTTAGCTCGGGTTGCTAGTGTGAATAAAGAAAAGGACTTACAGTTCCATGATAGCCCAAAATCTTGCCGCCCCTCTTGTAGAAGGCTCTCAGGTCAGGGTCGTTCGTCCCGATTACTGATTCGTACCGCTGAACAGCTTCGTGGGCATAAACATCAAATGCTTCTCGGCTCATATTCTTGTACGACCAGTCAGGGTTCGCTTCTATCCAGTACTTGATCCAAACCTCGCCAAGCCCCACTGGAGCTCCTTGGCAAGTCCCGTTAATGCATGTGGTCATGGCAAGTCCAATATCGTTTGTCAACTGGAGTGACTGCCCGCTGAGCTGAGCTCCCATGTTGGGGCCGTACCATATGAACTTGCCATCAGTAGTGGTCGGACCTGACCAGGTCGATTTGGCTATTTTGGCTGCCTCCTCAGTAATAGTAATGATATCAGCAGTATCGGAGCAATTGAACGATTTGCCGACGATATCCATTGGATCAAAATCACAAGCATCCTCGTTGGAGATGATTCCATCAATAATGCCATCAAGGCCATCACAGGCCTCTATGGCCTCCGCCAAGATGAAATTCATCTCGCAAGGGTACGGAAAGTAGTCTAGCTCCTGCATGATCAACTGGGGCCAAAAAGTTGTCATGAACAATTGGTTCCAGTTGATTGCCGGTGCACACGCATGTATGCCATCATAGGCTTCTGGATACCGCTGCGCAAGCATCATGCCCTGTCTCCCGCCTTGAGAACAGCCACTCCAGTACGAATACTTGGGTGCTTCGCCATAGAAGTTTTTGATCAAACCTTTAGCAATATTTGCCTAGTCTCGTTAGCATAGAAAAGGCTGGAAAGATAGGGTAAGAACATACTTGATCGCCTAGGGAGATAGAAGCGAAGTTCTGGAGGAGGGAGAGATTGGGATTGCCTTCGCCATTCAGGGCCCAAATATCAGGACCATAGTCCATTTGTAGTTGCAGCCCAGCGTCAGTCGTAGAGGTGGCATATCCCTCACCGATTGCTCCGCTCATGGCAGCATAGCTCGGCGGATATCGTCCGGCTATCCAGCCTCCTCCCCCGATGGATTGGAGTCGACCGTTGAAATTGTCAACAGGAAGCCACGTTTCAACGCGGACAGTGTCGTTCTGGCCAGGGTGACTGTATGTGACCGTGATATTGCAAAAGTCAACTTCCTCGGCGACGGTTGTTGGGTGGCCATAGTAAAGCATCGACTTGGCCTCAAAATTGTAGTTTTCGACCAACATGACAGAAAAGTCAATGACTTTCAGTCCAAAGACAATTGGCTGACTGATTGCCTGAGCTGAGCAAGAGAGAGTCATGTTTGTGTGCTTGATATACAGGGTCAAGTGTAGATTATGAGTTGTAGAAATAGGAGTATTTGTCTTTTTACTATTTATTTACTCTAAAGGCTTCTTATGTCTATTAATCTCGTGTTCCCCACAAGGATGTAAAAGCCCACTTGTGGCAATTATCCTGCCAAAAATCACATTTCTTATGCAATTCTATAGTTGTAACTTAATATTCCATATACGCGTAATCGGTAACTTATCAGATACTCGGCTCATCTAACAGTTCAGAGCCCTGATAAGAAATCCCTTTATGACAGTGGATGCAGAAAGGGAGACAATACTCGTACTCGCGTGTCCACATGGGGTGAAGACCATAAAATGTGGAGTTTAAGCCTTTTAGGGATAAAGGGTCGGAATTGGCGTATGGTTAATGACGATGAGACACATTAGTCGTCTTACTGAGCACCCCGAGTCAAGCCTAGGTTCCTCTGTGGCCTAGTGAGGATTTACACAAACAAATAATAATGGACAGCACAATAGAATGAAAAGTATGAGTTGCCTAACATTCATGTAATAATTGCTGGCAACGATATATAGTGTGCAAGAGGTGATAAGGATCATCATCGCTGTTATCAATTATTTGTACTACTATTGTTGTGTGAGCATTGAATTGGGCCATTGCAACCATTCTGCCCAGTGAAGCCCGAGATGAGCTGTAATGGATTGTATCAAGTATTGTCCGCCATCACCGAATATCCACGTAGACCCGTTCCAATGCAGCAAGACTGCAAAGAATGCAAGGATAACCAGCGCTTCTGGCTGTCGCTTCTTCAGCAATTCGAGATACTCGTCGTCAACATCGAGACAAAATGCTATCGCGGCATCGAATCGCCGTTTGTTAGGCTGATTCAGTGCTTCATGAAGAGAAAAAGACCGCTGCAGCGTGGATGCGGCGTTGTGGTATTTGGTCGCTGATGACTGGGAGGCGTTTGAGTCGATCATTCTGTGGAGGATGGCTGTGGCTTCCGTCTCCTTGTCTGGTGCGGGAAACGCGTCCTCAATTTGTTGCAATATAGGCCCAAGTCCTGAATTCTTGATAGTATGCCATGAATGTTTCGTCACAGCACGGACACCACGGTGAATATAGAGATAAGTGATGAAGCGGTCGAGAACAGCGCCAAAACTCTCTCTTGGACCTTGAAGAGTATCGCAAAGGACATGGACTCCGACAAGTGACGAGAAGAGAAACATGGGGACGGATGATTCTTCTGAAACCTCTTGCCTCTCCTCGTTGAACAAGGCCAACGCCCTTGTCTGGAGACTGGTAGCAAGTTGGTAATAAGGTTGCCGGAGGGAAGGAGGGTTGCTCAGATGGAGAGCAGAGAGGGCAAGAAGCTGATTCATCAAGTAAGGGGCTTTGAGTGCATGGTCCAATGTGTGAGAAATAATGTTCTCATTGGAGGGGTCAATTGATGTGATGGTGTGACGATTCGTCAGCAGATGATGATAGAGGGCGAAATGGTTGAGATCGAACAGGTCGCCTCTGGCTGGGATATCTCCGATTGCCGCCAAATCAGAACTAAGAGTTTCAGCAGGGCTCTGTAATATGGACGTGGGGCCCACGGGAGATTGATGAGAAGAGAGATGGAAAGGAGACGGTGTATCCACGCTTGATGTTATTTGCGGTGGTGATGGCTGCTGGCCAATGTTGATGAAGATGCATTGAGATCCACGGTTGGATATCTTGCAGTTGAGGCAAATCGGTCGAGATTCATCACACTTCATGTGTCGTTGCTTGCAGGCGCCACAGCCATTTCGAGACTTGCGGTGCGATCGGCGTGGCTTGAGGGGCTTGTCACTGTCGTTGGAAGACTTCTTGGTCTTGGAGCGGGCCATGGCAAGAAACTATCCCAGAGAGTCAATTGAATGTAAGAGTAGAGAGTATGCGAACAGGCAAAGCAAGTCTAGTTCCGTAAAGAAGGGGGATACTCGTATTCTAGTCAAGTTTGACCATGACACGTGAACAGTGGATCGGATTTGACCACGGATCCGTGAGGCTATGCTCTAACTCTCAAAAAAAAATGATTAGCGGTATCCACTGATGCACACCATCCCGGTGTCGAGTCCGTATAGAGACGACTCTGATTGGCTTTCCGTGGTATGCACTGATAACGCCCTTATTCCTCGTTTACAGACGCATATGATTGGCTTCTCGAGCTCCACCAGAGCCTGCAAGTCATTGATCCTGAATTGTCAGTTTCAGAAATAGCTTGCATTACGGTTGGAATACTAACTCAGCGACGCGGGCCCATACTCTGGAATAATTTATTTAGTGATGGCCAAGCGTTTCTTGTAAATAGTGCAGATAACTGATTAATGGATATCTTATAAGTATTGCCACACCTTTCAAATACAAGTAGCTTGCCATTTGTTTGTTCCATCCCCATCGACCGTTCAAAATCCCATTATCACGATTAAAGATTTCCGTCTATCTACAAACTCGGAACCGCTATAGTCCCGACCAAGCCATACGCCAATCTCACATCTTCTGAGTTTCCAGAGAGCACAATGTCCACCGAGGGTCTCTTCAAGCCGGTCCCCGGAGTTGAACCTACCAAAGGCGGCGCCTACCTCTGGCGCTACAGCCCCAGCGTACCTGCGGCAGCCATATTCTTGGTACTCTTTATGGCTTCCTTTCTCTGCATATCCTGGAAGATCTGGAAGACACGTACTTATTTTTGCATTGTGTTTGCCATCGGTTGCTTTTGTAAGCCGCCACCACCTCCCCTCCATTGTATCCTGTCTGCTAACTTTGCACCACAGTCGAGATGGTCGGGTATGGCGTCCGCGCAGGCGCACACAGCAAAACAAACAAAATCATGCCATATGCCGTTCAGAACATGTTCATCCTTATTGCCCCCGCCCTCTTCGCTGCCTCGATTTACATGGTCCTCGGTCGAATTATCAGAGGTCTCAACGCCGATAAACACTCTCTTCTCAAACCAACAAAGTTAACAAGGACCTTTGTACTTGGAGATGTACTGTCCTTCATGATCCAAGGCGGCGGCGCCGGCATGTCAGTTGTACAAAACGCAAGTCTAAGTAAATGGGCTGAAAGGATTGTCATACTCGGACTTGTGGTCCAGATTGTCATCTTCGGTCTATTCTGCGCCGTGTCCTTGGTCTTCCACCGCCGTATGATCCGCGAACCAACAGCCGAGTCGATCGGAACTATTATGCCCTGGGAATCAACTCTTTATATGCTTTACGCTGTCAGCCTTCTTGTCATGATCCGATCAATCTTTCGAATCATTGAATATGCTCAGGGTTATACTGGGTACTCTCTTTCACACGAGTGGACGCTGTATATATTCGACACTTTGTTGATGTGGCTAGTAACGGTTATCTATATCTGGCGATACCCAGATGGGCTTAATGTTAACGCTGGCCACGTCCGCTGTAACAGCACGCTTCTGGAAGAAGTCCACAACAATAAGTAATGATAGAATAGGGAACAAAGCATTTCCAGGCTGGTTAAGGCGCGCGACAGGCCCCAACTATATTGAGCCTATATAAAAATCGATCGCTATATGAGTCATTTCCATAATTGAGCAAGATACAAAGAACAGAGTGGTATTTCAGGAAGGGTTGAAGAACTTTATACTAAGAAAGGATGTGTTCAAATTCCGCCTAAAGGTTAAGCTTTAGGCTACGAGCACAGGTGATGAATGAGAACAAGATTATGTTAAGAAAACGCGTTGCCAGTCGCCTCAGATAGTGAGATCTCAGATACCTTCGCTCATGAGGCACACAAGCCGACCAGTCCAACCATAGACCATATACAATACTTCACGTGAGAATGTGAACCGCGCACGCCTCAGGTGTCAGGCAATCATGCACTGTCTTAGTCCTTGTGCTCGGGAACGGCCGCAAAGGCTGCCTCCTTCTCGTCGAGAGTCTTTTGATAGACGGCACTGTGGGCGAATTCTGCAAAAGGACATATAGTAAGTGCTGACATTTTACCATCTCAAGATAGTTAGACATACCATCAACAGAAGTCGTTTCGAACTTTCTGGCTGGAACTCGCTGCTCGAACAACAAGTCCAGCTCACCAAATAAGCGACCCTTACTTTCTGGCTATAAGACTATCAGTATTATAATATAGCGGCAGAAGTTAAGAGGCAGACTTATTAAGCAAAAGAAGTATTATACGAAATAGAGAGTATTTATTTCTATATAAAATAAACTAACTTTAGTACCTTAATTCTATATTAGCTTTATTATTAGCCTAATATAATATATATTTAAGATAGATAGAAAAAGAATATATAGCTAAAAGAGAGCATTCTAGGCATAATAGAATTTACAATCAGGCCGGCAATATTATAACAAAATCGGCCAATGGCAATAGTCTTGTAACGCAGACGACCAGAAGGCGTTTCGGCAACAATCGGGTAGCAAGTTGCACCCATGAAAATAGTGTTGACGAGGGTACAGATGATGAGAAGAATGCCGATCACCATCTTTGTAGAGTGACTCAGAGAGAATCCGAGACCGCCAATCTGGAATTGTCGACGTTAGCAAGTCTGGACGATCCTGCGCATTGCGTTTGCGGAAGTGAGCGATGAGGGTCGGGATAACCTACAACTAGCTGAATGATCAACATGCCAGCCAGACCAGTCCTGTAGATTGTGCGCCTTCCGAAATTCGGCATGAGGGAGAAGCAGATCAGAGGACCGATCAAAAAACAGGCATTGACACACATGTTCGGGTCAAAAGTGGCATTGGTGGAGAATCCGGCTGCTTCCAAGAAGACGACGGCATAACTCGTGAGAGGGTTTCCATCAAAGACTTAATAGGTCCAAGTCATAATATTCTGATACGTCAGTTCGGAGTGTTCCAGTCAGACTAGGCCGGACCTATATTAACTTACGATCTCGGTGCGTCATAGGTTTGTTCCGCGGAAACAGTTAAAGAAGCTTGCTTCTTTGACCTCGAGCTTCTCAATGTCGGTGGTATGCTGGATATATGCTAGAGTCACATCGATATTATCTTTAGTATAGGTTTTAGCTAATTGTAGGCAAATATTTATATTAATATTTTTTAATAAATTTAATAGCTATATATTATATTTAAAATTTATTATTTTAATAAATTATTAATTATATTTTAATTAAAAATTTAATTTAATTTAATTTCTTTTTTAGCTTTAACTTTATTATTAAAAAGGGCTTTTAATGTTATAACCCTTACAGTTATATTATATATACCCTATAATTTTCCCTATAAACCCTACTAATTATATATAGACTAAATAAACCCTTTTTAATTTATTTAATATAACTAGTTAAAATAGAATTAAAACCTTATAATATTAATTTAAAACTAAAGGATTAATATCTTAATTCTTAATAAAAATACTAATAAATACCTTATAAATAGTAGTTATAATAGTTATAATTTCAAATAGGGAAACTAGTCCATATTAGGTTTATATTTACAGAATATATAAGGCATTAAACTAAATATATTAATAAAGTATTACATCTCTTAATAGTTAATAATACAGGTAAGGCTTATTAAGGTAAAGAAATATTATTAATAGCTAATAAGCTAAGTTCTATTTACTGCTAAATAAATATATATATATATTATAGTAATTATAAGAAAGCAATATAATATAAGGTTATTATCAGTCCTAAAGCAATACAGTCTTAAAGCGCTATTAGTCTTAATCTTATTAATCCTTATTTAATTAGCCTTCTAGATAGACTTAAGGTAAAGTTTTTATAGGGTATATATAATATAACCGCTAAGGTTATAATATAATCTCTCTTCTCTAACAGTCTTATCCTTAAGGCCTATTATTCTAATTAATATTAGTCTTTTTTTAATAGGTCTTAACTTAAACCTTTTACTATTATATTCTATAATATCTAATTATATATCTAAATAGTTATTCTATAAGGACTGTAAAATCTAAATACTTATATTATCTATTAAGTTTTTTAATAAAAAGGCTAATATATCTTATACTTATTGTTTTTAAATAGGCAAAAAATGCCTAATATTTGCTAACTCTATTTACTATAGTAAGTATATTTAGATTAAAAAATCTTATAATAATATCTATATTGCCTTTTTTTATAAGCTCTCTTTTTTTATTAAGCTTTACCTTACTAATTATAATAGTTATAAATTTAATAAAATAAAAAAAGAAATTAAAAAATAATAAAAATAAAATAAGTAAAGATCTCTTTAAGCTTTATAAAGAAATAGCAGCCCTATAATCTTATTTAGCTCTAGCTACTAGTTATTTATTATAAATTTATAAGATTTAAAGTTATATAAAGAAAAAGCATTTAAAGGCTATCTATTATAGTCTTTAAAAAGTAAATTAATAAAATATAATCTTATCTAGCCTAGATATATATAAGGATATATTACTTTATAATCTTTAGGTAAATTACATTTCTAATAATATTAATTAATCCTCTTTAGGTTTAAGTAATAATTTCCTTAATATTTCTCTTTTATTTAAGTTTAATAAAAATTCTTTAGGAATTACTAAATATTAATAAAGTATTTTAGAGGTTTTTATATATTTTTACTTTTTAAATAGTCTTTCTATTTAATTAAGTATTCTCTTTTATTATTTATTATATATATTTTTTTAATTGCTTTTACTTTATAGGTTTCTAATCTATTAATTTCTTTTAGTTTATTGCCAATCTTAATATAGATTATATTAGCTACTGGTTTTAGTAATATAATATAAAAAATCTTATAAAGCCTAACTTTTATTAATAGATTTAACTTATAGTTATTTTTTAAGATCTTTTTAGTAATTTTATAAAATCTAATATATTTAAAATTAAGTTTATAATTTAATTATTTTATAGTAATATTTTTAGTAAATAAATATACTATATCTCCTTTCTTAAAGATTAATCCCTTTAATCTTTTAAGGTTATAATACCTCTATATCTATTTATTAATAAATTCTAGTTCTATTTAGAGTTTATTATATATATTTTTTAGATCCTCACTTTTAATTATAGCTACTAGATTAATAATTTCAGTCTAATATATATTATAATATACTACTAAAATATAGCTAAAATTGGCATTAAATAATATAAGTTTTATACTTTTATTATAGGCAGTATTATAGGCCAATTAAGTATATAATAGCTTTTTAACCTAATTATTTTATTTATAGTTAATATAATACTATAGGTATTATTTTATTATTTAGTTTATCTATTCTATTTAACTATCTACTTAAGGTCTAAATACTATTATAAGTTTATAATTAATTTCTATATATACTATTAAGGTTTTTTAAAACTTACTAATAAAAGTAATACCTCTATCTATTAAGATTTCCTTAGGCACTTCTCTTTTTTATATTACCTTATTATAAAAAATATAGGCTAAGACTTCTATATCTATTACCTCTTTATAGGGTATATAGATTAAAAACTTTATAAGTCTTTTAATAATAACTAAAATACTATTATAGTAAATTCCAGTTAAAAGTTCCTCTAATAGCAGTAATTTAATAATAAAATCTATTATAATTAAGCTCTATAGTGCTTCTATAACTTTAAGTAATTATAGTTCTCTATAAGGTTTATATCTATATACTTTTATTTATATAGAGATATTGCATTATTTAATTACCTTCTTAACTGTTTTTTATAGCACTTTATATTTTTATTATAGAAGTTATTTAAATATTTTTATTACTTTTTAGTATTTATATATTAAGTATATATAGAATTCTTATATAAATTCTTTTAGTTTTTTTAGGATTTCTTTAGTTATTTCTATTTATATCTATTTTAAGGTTTTTATCTATTAGATAAATATATATTCTCCTTTATTATTTCTTTTTAATATTTATTTATTTACTTTTACTATACTAATATTATAGTTTAGTTATTAATTAATTATATTTACTTTTCTATTTTTTATTTTCTTATAGTAAATAATAATAAAATTAAATTTATATAAATATTTTATATAATATAGTTATTTTTAATTAAGTTTATATATTATAATAAAATAAGAGATATTTTAATAAGTTATATATATCTTAATTTTATATTTACTTTTTATAAGGTAATATCTAAATTCTTTAAAGTAGTTAATAATTACTAGAAATTCCTTATTATAAATAAAATAATATAGCTTTACTTTATATAACTTATAAAAGTAAAATATAATAAGGTATAATTATCTTTAATTATCTTATTGCCTAATCTATCCTTTTAATATAAAATCTAATATATCTATTTTTAATTTAATTCCTTTTTTAGAATTAAATATTCTTAAGACTAATTTACTAAAAATAGCTCCTTTAAGCTATTTAAAGGCTGCCTAAGCTTTATTATTCTATTTAAATAGTTTATCCTTCTTTATAAGTTTTATTAATAGGTTTATAATCTTATTAAAGCCCTTAATAAATTATTAGTAATAGTTAGTAAATCCTAAAAATATTTATATCTCCTTAATATTATTAAGGGTTTTCTATTCTACTACTATTAAGATTTTCTTTTATTTTATCCTAATTTCTCTAAATATAATAATATATTTTAAAAAGTCTATTTTTTTAATATAAAAGAAACTTTGTTTTAGTTTAACTAATAGTTTAGTATTTTATAATACTTTTAAGACCTTATAGATATATTCTATATATTCTTTTTTATTATTTAAAAAAATTAAGATATTATTTAGGTAGTATACTATAAAGATATTAAGGTATTATTATAGTATATTATTAATTATCTATTAAAATATTATAAATATATTAATAAGACTAAAAGGCATAATTATATATTTATAGAGTCTTAATTTTACTTTAAATGCCATTTTCTATTTATTTCCTTCTTTAATATAAATAAGGTTATATACTCCTTTTAGATTTAAGGCTATAAAGATCTATTTACCTTATAGTCAATCTTTAAGTTTTATTATAAGTAAAAGTAAGGTTTAGTCCTTAATAGTATATATATTTAATAGTTAGTAGTTAATTACTAGCTAATTCCTTTTATTTTTTTTAGATATAAAGAATATTATTAATATTAATAATAAGTTAGATATCTTAATATATCCTTTCTTAAATATTTTATTAATATATTCTTTCTATTTTTATAATTCTTATTAATTTAATATATAGAGCTTTTATATTAATAGGTTTTTATTTATTAGGTTAATTTTATAGTCCTATTTATTATATTTAGGGATTTCTATCTTTAGTTCTTTACTAAATAGTTTATTATAAATTTAATATTCTTTTAGAATGTTTTTAAGTTAATCCTAGCTATTTCTTATATTAGGTTTATCCTTTTATAAATCTTATTTTTTAAAGAGGCCTAGGATTTTTAATTTTTATTTTATATCTATTTTATACCTATATTATACTCCTTTTAGAGGTAGTAAATACTATATTCTATACTTACCTATACTATCCTTTTTAGTTTAGATATAAGATCTTTTATTATTTATTATAATTATTATTATATTACTTTTAGGGTTATTAAAGAATATAACCTAGCCATTCCTTTAGTTAATATATAGATTTTCTTATTTAAGCTATAATATATTAAGAAATATATCTATCCTTTTTCTTAATAAAATAATATTATAGCTTATATTCTAACTTCTCCTTTAAATATCTACCTTAAGATAATTAGTCTTTTAGTCTATAATGCTATTATTATAGTTAAAAAGCTATCCCTTTATATTAAGTAAGGAGTATAGGTCTTCCTTTTTTTTTTATAGTAACTATAACTCTATAACTATTTTTAAATTAATAAAATTTATTTCTATATTACAGTTAATTTAAGCATTTAGCTATCTCTTTTTAATTTAAACTTATAGTATTAGGCAATTTATTAAGTCTACTATATATAATACTTTTAATATATTTATTAATTTAAGTTATTTTTATTTATTTTTCTAGCTTATTTATAGCTTAATTATAAATAGTATATAACTTTTCTTAATATATCTTAATGCATCTATTTATAGTTACTATTATTATATCCTTTTCTATTAAGGCAGTTATTAAGGAATTCTTTATTAAATAGTTACTATTAATATTCTTCTTTTACTTTTTTATTTAAATTCTTAATACTACTTAATTATTTCTATTCTAAAGGTATATCTTTTTATATTAGGTATAGGCTATCTACCTTCTATTAATATTATAATTCTTTTATACTTTTTAAGCTAGTCTTATTAATTAAAGGTTCTTTTTAAAGATATTTATATTTTCTTTAGGTAATTTCTTTAAATTCTTTTTCTATATCCTTAATAATCTTTATATTTTTTTTAATTCTTTATATTAATTTATTAATTTAGTACTCTCTTCTATATAGTATTATATTAAATTATAGTTTTACTACTTTTAGATTTTTATATTAATAATTTATTATATATCCTTTTGTTTTTTCTCTAAAATAAAGTTTATTATTTAATATATTTAGGATTTTAATTAAAAAATAATTATTATCTTTTTTATCTTATTTATATATCTTATACTAATAGTATTTATATAATATCTAGGCTATTTCTTAATATTATAAATATATTAATAATATCTTAATATTATCTTATATATTATATTTAGGTTCTTTAAGTTAAGGGTTTACTATATTATTAATATAATAGGCTTAAATATAAAGTAATAATAGGTTATTTATATTAATATATTCTTTTACTATTTAGATATATATCTCCTTATTAGTATTTAAATACCTTAATCCTTATTTATTATATAGTAGTTTATAGAGTTCTTTTTACTTCTATTTTAAGCATTTATCTTTATAGTAAAGGTATAATATAGCTACTTATACCGCTTCTTCTCTATATCCTATACTCTAGCTATTACAGTAATTCTAAATTTATAGCTTATTTCTTAAAGTTTTTTCTTTCTTAAAGGCTTTCTCTATTACTTATATAGTTATTTTAATTAAAATCTTATTAATAATTTATTAAGGGTTATTCTATTAATTTAAATTAAGGGTAACTAGTTTTCCCTTTTTTATTATTTTTAAGGTTTTTATTTTTTCTAGCTATTACTTCTATTACTAAAACTATTATCTCTTTTAATATCTTTCTCTTTTCTTAAGATTTTTTATATAATATTTATAATATCTTTTATTATTTTTATTCTATTAAAGTTATCTTTCTTTTTCTTTTAGGTTACTTTTAAAATATCCCTTTCTTTTAATCTTATTTTTATAATTTAATTCTTTTAAATTCTCTAGCTTAATCTAAATAATACTTAATTTTCTATTAAACTATCTATTATATCTACTTTATATTATCCCTAGCATCTAGATATATATAGCTATTTATAATATATTCTATTAAGTCAGTCTTAATATTTACCTACTATAATTAAGGTCTTATAGCTTTTTTAGCTATAGGTATTATTATATTATATATCTAAACTAGTTATAGTTATAATACTTATATTTAGATATATTATATATTCTGTAGTTACTATTATTAGGTTAAGTAACTTCTAGAGTTATTAGTCCTTTATATATCTTATATAAGGTATTATTTTAATACTTTCCTTATTATTATTAGTTTTAAGAGTTACCCTAATTATTATCGTTTTATTACTAATTAAAGTAATAAAGGTTAAAATTATTTCTCCTTTTATAGTTAGCTTTCTCTCTTTTATATTTATATTATTATTTATTAATCTTAATTACTATAATAATATATATAGTTAAGTTATTAGGTCTATCTATAATATATAGTTTATCCTTAACTTCTTCTTTTAGTTTTCTATAATATATTTCTATTAAAGTATTATTATCCTATTTAATCTTAAATATAAGCTGCCTAAATTTAGTAAAATAGGCAGTATATAACTTATATTATTTAAATATAAATAATTTAGCTATTACCTATCTTTTTTTATTAATTACTTTAAAGTTATCTTTAAGGGATTATTTAAAATTATTTTAGTCTATAAAGATATTTTAAATCTCTTATTTTTATAACTATTTATTATTATTAAGGAAGTCTTATATAATAGGTTTTTACTATTTTTTAGTATCTCTTTAGATTAAAGGTAAGATATATAATACTTTTTTAGTAGCAGTATTTAGGCAATTTAGAAATAAATAAAAGTATACCTTTATTTAGGTAAGGAATAGAATTATATTAGCTGCCTTTCTAATAAAGGGTTTTAATTTAAAGGGTTTTAAGGCTTCCTTAATATTATATTAAAACCTATTAAGGTTTTCTTTTTTATTATTAATTACTATAAGTTATATATTTATCTAGGCCTATAAGGTCTAAATAGTATTATAAAGTTATTAAATTTTAGCTACTATTTTAGTATTACTAAATAGTACTTTAATATAAAGAGGTATTAAAATATTAATATTACTAAATATCTTAATAGTATAATATTACTTAATTATTTAATATAATATATTCTAAATAAAAGCTATTAATATATAATAGTTATAGTTTTAAATAGAGAAACTAGTCTATATTAGGTTTGTATTTATAGAATATATAAGGCATTAAATTAAATATATTAATAAAGTATTATATCTCTTAATAGTTAATAGTATAGATAAGGCTTATTAAAATAAAGAAGTATTATTAATAACTAGTAAGTTAAGTTCTATTTACTGCTAAATAAATATATATATATATTATAGTAATTATAAGGGAGTAATATAATATAAGGTTATTATTAATCCTAAAGTAATATAGTCCTAAAGTGCTATTAGTCTTAATCTTATTAGTCCTTATCTAATTGGCCTTTTAGATAGACTTAAGGTAGAGTTTTTATAGAGTATATATAATATAACCGCTAGGGTCATAACAGTAATATATAATTTATATTTATTTATACTTTTATAGATTTAGCCTATTAGCTATTAATAAAACTTCTTTATATTAATTAAGCCTAATATATATTAAATCTACTATTAAGAGATATAATACTTTAATAACCGCTTAATATTATACCTTATATAATCTACTAATAATAAACCTAAATATAGCTTAATTTAATATAATTA
>NW_024573933.1:96418-98946 GCF_900044065.1 Fusarium mangiferae
TTAATAAAGTATTATATCTCTTAATAGTTAATAATATAAATAAGGCTTATTAAGGTAAAGATACTTTATTAATAATTAATAAGTTAAGTTCTATTTAATACTAAATAAATATATATATATTAATAATACTTATATAAAAGTAATATAATATAAGGTTATTATTAATCTTAAAGTAATACAGTCCTAAAGTGCTATTAGTTTTAAGTCTATTAGTTTTTAATTTAATTAATTATTATAGTAAATTTAAGGTAGAGTTTTTATAGAATCTATATAATATAATTACTAAGGTTATAATATAATCTCTTCTTTCTAACAGTCTTATCTTTAAGGCCTATTATCTTAATTAATATTAATTTTCTTTTAGTAAGTCTTAATTTAAATCTTTTACTATTATACTTTATAATATCTAACTATATATTTAAGTAGTTATTCTATAAGGACTGTAAAATTTAAATACTTATATTATCTATTAAATTTATTAAAAAGGAGGCTAATATACCTTATATTTATTATTTTTAGGTAGGTAAGAAATACCTAATATCTATTAATTTTACTTACTATAATAAGTATATTTAGGCTAAGAAATCCTATAATAAGATTTATATTATATTTTTCTATAAGTCCTTTTTTTTATATTAAGACTTCTTTATTAATTAAAATAGTTATAAATTTAATAAAATAAAAAAAGAAATTAAAAAATAATAAAAATAAAGTAAATAAGGATTTCCTTAAGCTTTATAAAAACATAGTAATATTATAATCTTATTTAGCCCTAGCTGCTAGTTATTTATTGCAGATTTATAAGATTTAAAGTTATATAAAAGAAAAACATTTTAAGGCTATCTATTATAGTCTTTAAAAAATAAATTAATAGGATATAATCTTATTTAGTTTAAATATATATAAAGATATACTACTTTATAATCTTTAAGTAAATTATATTCTTAATAATATTAATTAGTCCTCTTTAGGTTTAGGTAATAACTTCTTTAATGCTTTTCCTTTATTTAAGGTTAATAAAAATTCTTTAGAAGTTATTAGGCATTAATAAGATATTTTAGTAGTTTTTATATATTTTTATTTTTTAAATAGTCTTTTTATTTTATTAAATATTCTCTCTTACTGTTTTTTATATATATTTTCTTAATTATTTTTACTTTATAGACATTTAGTTTATTAATTTCCTTTAGTTTATTACTAATTTTAATATAAATTATATTAGCTACTAATTTTAATAATATAATATAAAAGATTTTATAAAGTCTAACCTTTATTAATAGATCTAGCTTATAGTTACTTTTTAAAATCTTTTAGGTAATCCTATAGAGTTTAATATATTTAAAATTAAGTTTATAGCTTAATTATTTTATAGTAATATTTTTTATAAATAAGTATATTATATCTCTCTCTTTAAAGATTAATTCTTTTAATCTTTTAGGTTTATAATACCTTTATATCTATTTATTAATAAATTCTAATTCTATTTAAAGTTTATTATATATATTCTTTAGGTCTTTACTCTTAATTATAGCTATTAAGTTAATAATTTTAATTTAATATATATTATAATATACTATTAAGATATAGTTAAAATTTATATTAAATAGTATAAACTTTATATTTTTATTATATATAGTATTATATATTAATTAAGCATATAATAGTTTTTTAACTTAATTATCTTATTTATAATTAATATAATATTATAGGTATTACTTTATTATTTAGTTTATTTATTTTACTTAACTATTTACCTAAAGTCTAAATACTATTATAAATCTATAGTTAACTTCTATATAAGCTATTAGTATTTTTTAAAACTTATTAATAAAGGTAATATCTCTATTTATTAGGATTTCCTTAAGTATTTCTCTTTTTTATATTACCTTATTATAAAAGATATAAGATAAGACTTCTATATCTATTACCTCTCTATAAAATATATAAATTAAAAACTTTATAAGTCTTTTAATAATAACTAAAATACTATTATAAAAGATTTTAGTTAAAGGTTTTTTTAATAATAATAGCTTAATAATAAAGTCTATTATAATTAAGCTTTATAATACTTTTATAACTTTAAGTAATTACAGTTCTCTATATAGTTTATATTTATATACTTTTATTTATATATAGATATTATATTATTTAATTACTTTCTTAACTATTTTTTATAATATTTTATATCTTTATTATAAAAGTTATTTAAATATTTTTATTACTTTTTAATATTTATATACTAAATATATATAGAATTGTTATATAAACTTTTTTAATTCTTTTAGGATTTCTTTAGTTATTTCTATTTATATTTATTTTTATATTTTTATTTATTAAGTAAATATATATTCTCTTTTATTATTTCTTTTTAATATTTATTTATTTACTTTTATTATATTAATATTATAGTCTAATTATTAATTAATTATATTTACTTTTTTATTTTCTATTTTTTTATAATAAATAATAATAAAATTAAATTTATATAGATATTTTATATAATATATTTATTTTTAATTAAATTTATA
>NW_024573933.1:99366-109647 GCF_900044065.1 Fusarium mangiferae
TAAAATTATATACTCTTTTTAGATTTAAGGCTATAAAGATCTATTTTTTTTATAATTAATTTTTTAATTTTATTATAAATAAAAGTAAGGTTTAATTCTTAATAGTATATATATTTAGCAGTTAGTAATTAATTATTCATTATTTTATTTTATTTTTTTTTAAATATAAAGAATATTATTAATATTAATAATAAATTAAATATTTTAATATATCCTTTTTTTAATATTTTATTAATATATTCTTTTTATTTTTATAGTTTTTATTAATTTAATATATAAAGCTTTTATATTAATAGGTTTTTATTTATTAAATTAATTTTATAGTCTTATTTATTATATTTAAAGATCTTTATTTTTAGTTTTTTATTAAATAGTTTATTATAAATTTAATATTTTTTTAAAATATTCTTAAGTTAATTCTAACTATCTTTTATATTTAATTTATCCTTTTATAGATTTTATTTTTTAAAGAGGCCTAAAATCTTTAATTTTTATTTTATATCTATTTTATATTTATATTATACTCTTTTTAGAGATAGTAAATATTATATTTTATACTTACCTATACTATCCTTTTTAATTAAAGTATAAAATCTCTTATTATTTATTATAATTATTATTATATTACTTTTAAGGTTATTAGGGAATATAACCTAGCTATTTTCTTCATTAATATATAGATTTTCTTATTTAAGTTATAATATATTAAGAAATATATTTATCCTTTTTTTTTAATAAAATAATATTATAATTTATATTTTAACTTCTCTTTTAAATATTTACCTTAAAATAATTAATCTTTTAGTTTATAATACTATTATTATAGTTAAAAAGCTATCTTTCTATATTTAGCAGTAAATATAGATCTCTTTTCTTTTTTTATAGTAGCTATAACTTTATAACTATTTTTAAATTAATAAAATTTATTTCTATATTATAGTTAATTTAAATATTTAACTATCTCTCTTTAATTTAAATTTATAATATTAAGTAATTTATTAAATTTACTATATATAATACTTCTAATATATTTATAAATTTAAGTTATTTTTATTTATTTTTCTAGCTTATTTATAATTTAATTATAGATAGTATATAACTTTTCTTAATATACCTTAATATATCTATTTATAGTTACTATTAATATTATTTTTTTAACTCTTTATTTAATCCTTTATCTATAATTAGTTATTTCTATCCTAAAGGTATATCTTTTTATATTAGGTATAGGCTATTTACCTCCTATTAATATTATAGCTCTTTTATACTTTTTAAGCTAATCTTATTAATTAAGGGTTTCTTTTAAAGATATTTATATCTTTTTTAGGTAATTTCTTTAAATTCCTTTTTTATATCCTTAATAATCTTTATATTTTCTTTAATTCCTTATATTAATTTATTAATTTAATACTTTTTTTTATATAGTATTATATTAAACTATAGTTTTATTACTTTTAGATTTTTATATTAATAATTTACTATATATCTTTTTATTTCTTCTTTAGAATAGGGTTTATTATTTAATATATTTAGGATTTTAATTAAAAAGCAGTTATTATCTTCTTTATCTTATTTATATATTTTATATTAATAATATCTATATAATATTTAGGCTATTTTTTAATATTATAGGTATATTAATAGTATTTTAATATTATTTTATATATTATATTTAGGTTCTTTAAGTAAGGGGTTTATTATATTATTTATATAATAGGCTTAAATATAAAGTAATAATAAGTTATTTATATTAATATATTTTTTTACTATTTAAATATATATTTTTTTATTAGTATTTTAATACTTTAATCCTTATTTATTATATAGTGATTTATAAGGTTCTTTTTACTTCTATTTTAAGTATTTATCTTTATAGTAAAGGTATAATATAGCTATTTATATTACTCTTTCTCTATATTTTATACTTTAGCTATTTTAGTAATTTTAAGTTTATAATTTATTTCTTAAAGCTTTTTCTTTCTTAAAGGCTTTTTTTATTACTTATATAGTTATTTTAATTAAAATCTTATTAATAGTTTATTAAGGGTTATTTTATTAATTTAAATTAAAGGTAATTAGTTTTCCCTTCTTTATTATTTTTAAGGTTTTTATTTTTTTAATTTATTTTTATTTTTATTATTAAGATTATTATCTCTTTTAATACTTTTCTCTTTTCTTTAAATCTTCTATATAGCATTTATAATATCTCTTATTATTTTTATTTTATTAAAGTTATCTTTTTTTCTCTTTAAGGTTATCTTTAGGGTATCCTTTCTTTTTAACTTTTTTTTTATAATTTAATTTTTCTATATCTTCTAGCTTAAGTTATATAACTTCTATTTCTTACTTAAAGGGTATATTATATCTATTTTAAGTTATACCTAAAGTTTATATTTATATAGCTATTTATAGTATATTCTATTATATTAATTTTAGTATTTACTTACTATAATTAGGATCTTATAGCCTCTTTAGCTATAGGTATTATTATACTATATATTTAAATTAATTATAGTTATAGTATTTATATTTAAATATATTATATAGTTTATAATTTTTATTATTAAGTTAAGTAACTTCTAAAGTTATTAGCCCTTTATATATTCTATATAAGGTATTATTTTAATATCTTTCTTATTATTATTAGTTTTAAAAGTTACCTTAATTATTATTATTTTATTATTAATTAAGGTAATAGAAATTAAAGTTATTTCCTTTTTTATAATTAACTTTTTTTTTTTATATTTATATTATTATTTATTAATCTTAATTACTATAGTAATATATATAGTTAAGTTATTAAGTCTATCTATAATATATAGTTTATTTTTAACTTTTTCTTTTAATTCTCTATAATATATTTCTATTAAGGTATTATTATTTTATTTAATTTTAACTATAAATTACCTAAATTAAATAAAATAGGCAGTATATAACTTATATTACTTAAATATAAGCAATTTAGCTATTATTTATCTTTTTTTATTAATTACTTTAAAGTTATCTTTAAGGGATTATTTAAAATTATTTTAATCTATAAAGATATTTTAAGTTTTTTATTTTTATAATTATTTATTATTATTAAAGAAGTCTTATATAATAGGTTTTTATTATTCTTTAATATCTCTTTAAATTAAAGATAAGATATATAATACTTTCTTAATAGTAATATTTAGGCAGTTTAAAAATAGGTAAAAGTATACTTTTATTTAGGTTAGAAATAGGATTATATTAGCTGCCTTTTTAATAAAAGGTTTTAACTTAAGGGGTTTTAAAGCTTCTTTAATATTATATTAAAACCTATTAGGGTTTTTTCCTTTATTATTAATAGCTATAGGTTATATATTTATTTATATCTATAAGGTCTAAATAATATTATAAAGTTATTAAACTTTTATTACTATTTTAATATTATTAAGTAGTGCTTTAATATAAAAAGGTATTAAAATATTAATATTACTAAATATCTTAATAGTATAATATTACTTAATTATTTAATATAATATATTTTAAATAAAAGCTATTAATATATAATAGTTAAGTTTTTAAATAGATAAGTTAATTTATATTAAGTTTATATTTATAGGATATATAAGGTATTATATTAAATATATTAGTAAGGTATTATATCTTTTAATAGTTAATAGTATAGGTAAGGCTTATTAAAGTAAAGAAGTATTATTAATAGCTAATAAGTTAAGTTCTATTTACTGCTAAATAAATATATATATATACTGTAATATATATAAGTTAAATAGGATTAATTTAACTCTATTTATAACTATTTATTATATAAGTTAAATGGCATATATTTAACTGGTATAAGGTAGGTAGTTTTTAGTTAGGTAAAAAATAGTAAGGTGTATATATATATATATAAGACTGTATTGGGTTATAATAATTATAGTATATATTTAATATAAATTTAAAGTTAATATAAGTTAGTATAAGCTTTATACTTTTATTATATATAGTATTATATATAAGTTAGGCTATTAATAGTTTCTTAACCTAATTATTTCCTTTATAGTTAATATAATACTATAGATATTATTTAAATATTTAATTTATCTATTTAATTTATTTATTAACTTATAGTTTAAATGCTATTATAAGTTAATAGTTCAATTTAAGTCTATTTATAAGTAATTAGTAAAATATTACTATAAATATATCTTCTCTATTTAAAAGGATTTCTTTAGGCAGTTTATATATATTAATAATATATCTATAAAAAATATAAAAAAGTTCTTTTATATCTATAACTTCTAAATATAATATATAATATAAGAATTTTATAAATCAGTTAATTATAACTATAATGCTATTATAAAAGATTTTAGTTAAGGGTTCTTTTAATAAAGGTCACTTTATAATAAAGTCTATTATAATTAAGTCTTAAGGTTATTATATTATTAATAGAGGTTATAGTTATCTATAAGGTTTATATTATTATACTTTTATTTTAATATATAAGTTATATTATTTAATAATTTTCTTAACTTCTTTTTTTTTAACCTTATAACTTTATTTCTATAATCTCTTAAGTATTTTTATTACTTTTTAGTATTTATATAGTAAATATAAATAAAATTTATAAAAGAAGTTATATTTTTTATTTATTATTTTAGTAATTATTATTTTTACTATTATTTTAATAGGCTATATAAACTGGTGTTTTTAATTTAAGTTTATTTTTAAAAGTTATTATTTAATTTTAATAGTTTTTATATTAAAGTTATTAAAAAGTTAAAATATCCTTATCGTAATATATAAGGTATAGCTAATTAGGGTCTTAAATAAAAAGATAATATAATAAAATACTTATTTTTTAATATAATATAATATAAGGTATTATATATTATACTAATAAATATAATAATTTTAATAATAAGTCTTAAGGTTATATAGCTATTATTATAAACCTTATAATCTAACTAAATAAATAGCCTTAATTTATAAGTATAAAAAAGATATTTTTTTTTAGCCTTAATAGGCTAAATGCCCTTTCTATTATTACCTTTTTAAGGCAATTACTATTAAGGCTTTAACCTTAAAAGATTAAGTTATAATAACTAAAAAACTAAAAATCTAATTAAAAAATATATTACTATATAATTAACCTTAATAATGGCTATAACTATCTAGCTATAGCAGTTATTAATTATATAAATAGTCTTTTAATTAATATTAATAACCTTAATATTATAGTAATTTTAATATTATATAACTTCTTTTAGTATTAAAAAATTATAAGTAAAGAGCTTTTATATATTAATAAATTAATATTAATATAAAAAGTTAATTTTATAATCTTAAATTATTAAGTAAGGCTTTTTAAAATATAATTAAATATACCTTAAAAACAGTCCTTTATTATATATATTATAAGCTAAAGGGCAGCCTTAAAAGACTTAGCTAATTGCCTAAAATAAGGTTAAGGCCTATTAATATAATAATAGGCCTTTATTACTAATATTATATTAGGCAGTAATAACAGTTAATACTAGCTATAGTTTATAGAATTAAAATATATAGTTATAGTAATTAAAATAATAATATAAATATTATATTATAGAAATTAAAGGCTATTATAAAGTAAAGAAAAGGAAATAAGGGAAAAAAGGGGAAAAAAAGGCAAATTAAGAAATAAAGGTTTTAGTATTAAAGGAAAAACTGTAAATATTAGTAAATTAATGCTAGCTTAATAGGTTAGTAATAAATTAGATTAAGTTATAAAATAATACAGTATAAAGAATATAAGTTAAGAATAAATATAGATAATTAACATTTAAGATATTAAAGTTATATTATTAGCTAATAGTATCTATATATTTATTATTTATACCTTTATAGTATATTATAATAAAGTTAAATTTATATAAATATTTAATATAATATAGTTATTATCAGTTTAACTTTTATATTATTATAAAGTAAGCTATTTTTTTTTTTTTTCCCTTACTATTAGCCTAATAAGGCTATTAAGCTTTTAACTTTCTATCTAAAGGCTTAAATAATAAGGCCCCTATAGTAGGCCTATATCTTAAAGGTTAAAATCATATAAGGTTTATTTACCTTAGTGGCGCAATTTCTGCCTTAACTAAGCAGTATTAATACCGCCCCTTAGTAGCTGTATTAGCCTTCTTCCTTCACCCTACCTAAAAGAATACCAAGCTAAGTCTATCACACTTCTACTTAAAGGTCAGTTAGACCCTAGCTAACTAAGAGATTAAGCGCAAACTCATAAGTACATTCCCTGACCTATTAGTTACAGTTACTAATATTAATTATAGCTACTATCATGATGCTACGCAACAGCCTGCAGGCCAATCACGCTTATTATATAACTAACCATAACCTTATTAATATAATTAAATTAGTGCTAGTAGAAGCTACAGGCTATAAATGCCACAAGCTTTATATAATAGCTGCAGCCATTAAAAAGAACTTCTTATTAAGAAACCAGTCTAGCCTAATTAAGATAGCTATTTTTAATTATACCTTAATTAATATAATTAATTATATAGATCTAAATATCCTAAATTATATAATATCTCTAAATTAGCTAGCTAAAAAGCTATTATAACTAAAAGACCTAAAAGAAGCTATAAGGTAAGGCAAGACCCTAATAACTAATTAGGCTACCTTTCTAGCTGCCTTTTTAGGCAACTTAACTAGCCATAAAGAGTAGCTATAAAATATAATTATTAAGGCTAAATATATACTTAGCTTCCTCCTGCTTATATAAGGGTTAAGGATAAACGCAAGGTAATAGTAGGGTATAAAGGTTTAAAGGAATTAGGTTAACTTTACTTTATATAAGTTAGTTGGCAAAAGTCAAATTGACCTAAAGTTAATAATAAATCTACTAATTAAATGCATATGCCTAGGTATATAACTAATCGACCTTATGTCTAAAAATAGAAAAGGTAATATCAGTAAAGAAGCAGTAAGTTAAACTGGAGATAAAGTAAGCTATATTTTTATAATTAGTAAATACTTTTATTAAATATTTACTTCTTTTAAGGTAGTATTTAAACTCTTTAAAGCAGTTAATAATTACTAGAAATTCTTTATTATAGATAGGGTAGTTAAGTTTTACTTTATATATTTTATAAAAATAAAATATAATAAGATATAGTATATTATTATTACTATATTATTTTATTTATTCTTTTAAGGTAAAGTTAAAAGTATTAATCTTAAATTTAATTTACTATTTTAAGTTAAATATAATTAAAATAGGTTTATTTATAATAGCTATTTTAAGCTATTTAAAAGCTTTTTAAGCCTTATTATTTTATTTAAAGATTTTATTTTTCTTTATAGTTTTAATAAATAATATAGCAATTTTATAAAAGTCTTTAATAAATTTTTAATAATAATTAATAAATCCTAAAAAGGATTATATCTCTTTAATTAAGGTAAACACCTTTTATTTAGTAATTATAATAATTTTATATCTATTTATTTTAATTTTATTATATAAGATTTTATATCTTAGGTATATAATTTAGTTTTAGTAAAAATAACTTTTTATAGATTTAATAATTATATTAGTATTTTATAGCACTTTTAAGACCTTATAGATATATTTTATATACTCTTTTTTTATATTAAAGAAGATAAAAATATTATTTAGGTAGTATACTATAAATATATTAAGGTACTTTTAAAATATATTTATAACTATATATTAAAATACTACTAGTATATTTATTAATTTAAAAGGTATAACTAAATATTTAAATAATTTATATTTTATTTTAAAGGCTATTTTCTATTTATTACCTTTTTTAATTTAAATAAGGGTATATATAGACTTAAGATTAAGTATTATAAACTATTTTTTATTAAATAAGCAGTCTTTAAGTTTAATAGTAAGTAATAATAATATTTTATCTTTTTTTATAATTTTATTTAATTATTAGTAGTTTACTATAAATTATAGTTTATTTAAGTTTAGCTTTAATATAAATATAATTAAATATCTTATTAAGGATTTTAATATTTTAATATATCCTTTTTTAATATATCTTTTATCTATTATTACAACCCTAGCAGTTATATTATATAGACCCTATAAAAACTCTACCTTAAATTTACTATAATAACTAACTAAATTAAAGACTAATAAACTTAAGACTAATAGCACTTTAAAACTGTATTACTTTAGGATTAATAATAACCTTATATTATATTGCTTTTATATAAGTATTATTAATATATATATATTTATTTAGTATTAAATAGAACTTAATTTATTAGCTATTAATAAAATATCTTTACTTTAATAAGACATTAAGGCAAGCATGCCAGGATTACTACTTAATATTACTATTACTAAAATAAATAAATCTTATAAAAATAAAAATAACCCTATAAGAAAGAGATTAATAAAAACAGTTTAAGAATTTATAATATATAAAAAGATATCTATATATAAAATACTAAAGAATACTAAAATATAGAGATAGAAATTAAAGTCTATATTAAAGTATATTATATTAATAATATATTATTATGACCCTAGCGGTTACATTATGTATACCCTATAAAAACTTTACCTTAAGTCTACCTAAAAGGCCAACCAGATAAGGACCAATAAGATCAGGACTAATAGCACTTTAGAACTATATTACTTTAAGATTAATAATAACCTTATATTATATTGCTTCCTTATAATTACTATAATGTATATATATATTTATTTAGTAGTAGATAGAATTTAGCTTATTAGCTATTAATAATACTTCTTTACCTTAATAAGCCTTACCTATACTATTAACTATTAAGAGATATAATACTTTATTAATATGCTTAGTTTAATGCCTTATGTATCCTGTAAATATAAACCTAATATAGATTAGTTTCCCTATTTAAAACTATAACCATTATATATATTAAACCTACTATACCTAAAACCTATATTTAATATATAAGATAATATATAATTAATGCCTATATACCTATAATATAATAAAATAGCCTAGATATTAAATAAGAATTATAAATATAAGTAATATAAATATAATAAAATAGATAATAATTATTTTCTTATAACTATAATAAGAATACCTAATAATAGATCTTACTTAATAGAAGAAATAAAAGGATATTTTATATACCTTTAGTATAATTACCTTAAAGTAATAGAATTATAATTTAATATAGCACTTTATAGAAAGACCTATTAAATTAATAAATTAATATAAAGGATTAAAGAAAATATAAAAATTATTAAGGATATAAAAAAAGAATTTAAAGAAATTATATAAAGAAGATATAGATATCTTTAAAAGAAACCCTTAATTAATAATATAAGCTTAAAGGATATAAAAGAATTACAGTATTAATAGAAGGTAAATAGCCTATATTTAATATAAAATACTCTATTAAAATAGAAATAACTAAATAATAATAAAAACTTAAATAAAAAACTAAAAGAAAAATAATAATAGTAACTATTTAATAAAAAGTTTATTAATAATTGCCTAAATAAAAAAGGATATAATAATAGTAACTATAAATAAATATATTAAAATATATTAAGAAAAGTTATATACTATTTATAATTAAGTTATAAATAAGTTAATAAAATAAATAAAAATAACTTAAATTAATAAAGATATTAAAAGTATTATATATAAAAGACTTAATAAATTGCCTAATACTATAAGTTTAAATTAAAGAGAGATAGCTAAATACTTAAATTAACTATAAAATAAAAATAAATTTTATTAATCTAAAAATAGTTATAAAGTTATAGCTATTATAAAAGAAGAAGGAAGAACTCTATATATTATATAATATAGAAAAATAACTCTTTAATTATAATGATAGTATTATAGACTAAAAAATTAATTATCTTAAGGTAAATATTTAAAAAAGAAATTAAAAAGTAAATTATAATATTATTTTATTAAAAAAGGAAATAAATATACTTTTAGATATATTATAGCTTAAAAGAGAAAATCTATATATTAACTAAAAGAATAGTTAAGTCTTATTTCTTAATAACCCTAAAAGTAATATAATAATAATTATAATAAATAATAAGAGATTTTATACCTTAATTAAAGAGGATAGTATAGGTAAATATAAAATATAGTATTTATTACCTCTAAAAGGAATATAATATAAATATAAAATAAATATAAAATAAAAATTTAAAATTTTAAATATCTTTAAAAAATAAAACCCTTAAAAAAATAAATTAAATATAAAGATTAGCTAAAATTAATTTAAAAATATCTTAATAAAATATTAAATTTATAA
>NW_024573933.1:110342-114287 GCF_900044065.1 Fusarium mangiferae
TCTTTAAATAGCTTAAGGAAGTTATTTTTAATAAATTAATTTTAAAAATATTTAATTTTAAAAAAGAAATTAAATTAAAAATAAATATTTTTAATTTTATATTAAGAGAATAAATTAATTAATAAAATAACTAAAGATAATTATATTTAATTATATTTTATTTATATAAATTATATAAAATAGAAATATATTACTTTATTTATTATAAAGAATTTTTAATAATTATTAATTACTTTAAAGAGTTTAAATATTACTTTATAGAAAGTAAATATAAAGTTAAGATATATATAGATTATTAAAATATCTCTTACTTTATTATAATATATAAACTTAACTAAAGATAATTATATTATATAGAATATTTATATAAATTTAACTTTATTATTATTTACTATAAGGAAATAGAAAATAGAAAAGTAAATATAATTAATTAATAACTAAATTATAATATTAATACTATAAAGGCAAATAAATAAGTATTAAAGAAAAATAATAAAGAAGAATATATATTTATTTAATAAATAAAAATATTAAGATAAATATAAATAGAAATAACTAAAGAGATCTTAAAAAAACTAAAAGAATTTATATAAGAATTTTATATATACCTAATATATAGATACTAAAAAGTAATAAAAATATTTAAATAATTCCTATAATAGAGGTATAAAGTGCTATAAAAGATAATTAAAAAGGTAATTAAATAATATAATATTTATATATAAATAAAAGTATATAAATATAAACTATATAGAGAACTATAATTACTTAAAGTTATAAAAGCACTATAAAGCTTAATTATAATAGATTTTATTACTAAATTATTGCTATTAAAGAAATCCTTAATTAGAATTTACTATAATAGTGTTTTAGTTATTATTAAAAGACTGATAAAGTTTTTAATTTATATATCCTATAGAGAGATAATAAATATAGAAATCCTAGCCTATATCTTTTATAATAAAATAATATAAAAAAGAGAAATACCTAAAGAGATTTTAATAGATAGAGGTATTACCTTTATTAATAAGTTTTAAAAGACTTTAATAGTATATATAGAAGTTAATTATAGATTTATAATAGTATTTAGACTTTAGGTAAATAGATAGATAAAATAGATAAATTAAATAATAAAATAATACCTATAGTATTATATTAACTATAAATAAAATAATTAGGTTAAGAAATTACTATATATCTAGTTAGCCTATAATACTGCCTATAATAAAAGTATAAAGCTTATACTATTTAATGCTAATTTTAGCTATACCTTAATAGTATACTATAATATATAATAAACTAAAATTATTAACTTAATAGCTATAATTAAAAGTAAGGATTTAAAGAATATATATAATAAACTTTAAATAGAACTGGAATTTATTAATAAATAGATATAAAGATATTATAACCCTAAAAGATTAAAAAGACTAATCTTTAAAGAAAGAAATATAATATATTTATTTATAAAAAATATTACTATAAAATAATTAAGTTATAAACTTAACTTTAAATATATTAAGCCCTATAGGATTATTAAGAAGATCTTAAAGAATAATTATAAGCTAGATCTATTAATAAAGGTTAGGTTATATAAGATCTTTTATATTATATTACTAGAATTAATAGCTAATATAATTTATATTAAGATTAATAATAAATTAAAAGAAATTAATAGATTAAAAACCTATAAAGTAAAAGTAATTAGGGAAATATAAATAATAAATAATAAAAGGGAATATTTAATTAAATAAAAAAACTACTTAAAAAGTAAAAATATATAGAAACCACTAAAATACCTTATTAATACTTAATAACTCTTAAAGAACTTCTATTAACCTTAAGAAAAAAGAAATTAAATATAAAACTCTAATTAATAACCCTATAGTCCTTTACTAGTTAAATATTATTTAAAGTAAATAATTTAGCTACTTAATAATTAAATAACTCTTAAGTCTTTAATGCCTTTAACTTATTAAGATCTTTATATCTATAATAAACTATTTTAATAGCCTTTTTATAAAGATATTTCTTTTAATAATATAAATACTATAAATAAGCTAGAGCTTCTTAAAGATTAGCCTTAGCCTACTCTTTTTACTTATTAATTTAGTCTTTTTTATATAATATATATATAACTACTAAAATTAGTAAAAGAAAAATATAAAAGAAAAGAAAGAATAGATAAGCTTAAGAAGTTATATTTTTAAAATTATAATTAATATATTTTTTAGAAATATAAAAACTGCATTATTACTTACCTTTAGTAACTATATATTAAGGATAGTTAGCCTAAAAATAGGCAGAATAGTAAGATATTTTAAAATTAAACTTATAAATTAAGTTAGAAATATCTTCTTAATACTTAAAAGCTATTTTAAAACGGTTAATATATTTAAAAATATAGCTAGATATATTATTAATAGGAAAAATATTTATAAAAGTAAGTTTAAAATATACCTATAAATTTATACTTAATTACTTATAGGCCTTAAGGATAAGACCCTAAAGAGAGAAGAGATTATATTATAACTTAATACAGTCTTATATATATATATATATACCTTACTATTTTTTACCTAATTAAAAACTACCTACCCTATACCGGTTAAATATATGCTATTTAACTTATATAATAAATAGTTATAAATAAAGTTAAACTAATCCTATTTAACTTATATATATTACAGTATATATATATATTTATTTAGCAGTAAATAGAACTTAGCTTATTAGCTATTAATAATACTTCTTTACCTTAATAAGCCTTATCTAGATTATTAACTATTAAGAGATATAATACCTTATTAATATACTTAATATAATGCCTTATATACCCTATAAATATAAACCTAATATAGATTAGTTTATCTGTTTAAAAACCTAACTATTATAATAATAAATAATAAGAAAAATCTATTAATTTAGCTGCTATTATTAAAAGTAATAATATAAAAAATCTATATAAAGAAATAAAAATAAAGTTTAAATTTATTAAAAAATAAATAAAAAACTACTATAACTTAAAATAGTTAAAAATACTAACCTTTTTAAAGAAAGATATAATTTACCTAACTATAAAAAACATTAAAATAAACTGACTGATATATAAATTAAATTATAAATTTATTAGACTTTATAAAGTATTATAAAAAATCTTAAAAAATAACTATAAATTAAACTTATTACTAAAAGTTAAACTCTATTTAATCTTTTATATTTTATTATTTAAATTAGCAGTAAATATAATATAAGTTAAAACTGGCAATAAACTATAAGAAATCTTAAGACTAAAAGTCTATAAAGTAAAAACTATTTAAAATATATATAAAAATAATAATTAAAAAGAATACTTAATAAAATAGAAAAACTACCTAAAAAATAAAAATACTTAAGAATTACTAAAATACCTTATTAATACCTAATAACTCTTAAAGAATTTTTATTAATAATAATAAAAAGATTAAAAAAAGGAATATCTATAAAAATAGAATTCTAATTAATTATATTTACTATACTATAAGATTAAGCCTTAAATATTATAGATAATTCTACCTAATTAAAGAAAAAACCACTTTATTCCTTTAAAGATTGCATTCTATAAGAAAATAACTTATTATTTTATTCCTTAAGATAATACTTTATTTTATAAATATAAGCTAAATAAGCTATAGCCTCTTTAAAAGCCTTTTTAGCTTTTTATTTTTTTTT
Source organism: Fusarium mangiferae (assembly GCF_900044065.1). NCBI lineage: Eukaryota > Fungi > Ascomycota > Sordariomycetes > Hypocreales > Nectriaceae > Fusarium > Fusarium mangiferae. The sequence goes on from NW_024573933.1 coordinate 114,054, forward strand.
TTTTTTAACTTTTTATACTTTTTTATATTTTTTAAAATTATAGAGAAATTAATAATTAAAAGTAGAAAATATAAAAATATTAAGCTATAAAAAGTTATAATATTAAAACTATTATAAATTACCTTAATATCTATATAATTTTTATAATAATTTAATTTTTTATTTTTAGCCTTATAAAGAAAACTATAATAGAAATATTAAGAATATAATATAATATAATTATTAAAATTATAA
>NW_024573933.1:115802-159625 GCF_900044065.1 Fusarium mangiferae
ATAATAAATAAATAAGTTATTTCTTAAGTTTTTATAATATTAGCTTTTTATTATAGTAATTAATTAGATATTTTAATATAATATTTAAGTTATAAGCTAGATATATTATTTATAGTTAAGACTTTTAGCTAAAAGCTTATTCTAGCAGATAGAACCTAGCTTATTGCCTCTCTATAAGCAAGTACAGATAGAGATAGAGCAAACACAGAAATGAAAATAGCACAAGTAAGCCAGACCATAAAAAAACAGTAGGTAAGACGGCACCCAAATCTGTCAGTTGCAAAGAAATTGCAGACAAGACCGGCCAACTCTCCAACAAGCGCGCTGTTGGACAGGCCAGACTGCCAAGCGGCAGTGATCTCCTTCCTGCCAGTCATTGGGTTGTATTCGCCAAACTTTTCGGCAAACTGGGGCTGGCCGAAGAAACCGTTGATCTAAGTCCCAGTCATTCATCAATATATCGTCACTCCCTGAAACACAAAGAAAGGTGAAGCCTCATACTATCACAATGTCATAACCCTCCATAATCAATGCTGTCGAGAGAAGGGTGCTCCAAAGAACAGCCTTCTTGTACTTCTTGAGGGCCTGCCAAATGGTCAACTGTCGATCGGCAACATCAGCCGCCTGCGCCTTTGAAACCAGCATGGCAACGTCATATGCAGGCTTTTCAGGGGCTTGAAGTCCTCTCTCAACAGCGTTTGCTTTCTTGGAGGTCATGCTGGATGATAATCTTGTTGCTTGGCTGGTGCAAATCTCTGGTTATGTTGTTTTTGCTATTAAAAAGCTTAGCATGAAATATAAGGCGGGCCAACAGAGGTCTTTATTTACGGGAGAAAGTAATTAAGTAACTTGCATACCCCATACCCCATAACCCATGTCCTAAGGACCATGGCTGGTGCAGTAGCTTATTACCTTACGCCAAAGCCTTACAGGCGAGCGGTTGAGCTGTAACTGTGTATATGATCAGCCGCAGTTAATTCTAGATTATAGTGGCTTTAGCTAAATAATTCTGACGCATATCGTCTTACTGAGAGTTGATCTGCGTGGCCCCTAACTCGGATCCTTGCTGACCGCCGTCATATCCGACCCTAGAAACTGCGATCATGCTGAAGTTATCATAAAAGATTCGCGCCCCCTATGTATGTACTTGAACCAATGGTAAGGCTTAGTTTACTACTGGCTGCTTCTGGCTCGTAACCACTCATAGGCGAGAAGCGACATCGATAATTCTATGTGGCGCAGAACCCCCCCCCAAAGACCCAAACTACCGCGGAGCAATACGTTTGATATCCGCATGGTCCTGAAGAGTGATTTAGCCTGAATGCATACCACAGACCATCAGCCCGGCACGCGGGTAGCTTTCGAGAGAGAGGGTCCAATCCTGTAGGAGCCTAGATAAGCATGATGGATGCTGAATGCTTATGAGCAGTATTATGATCGTTCGTTAGGCTCCTCCTTAGCCCAGTGCCAGGCTGCCAGCAGATAATTCCGTCGGATATTACAACAGTAAAGCAGCATGATGGCGCGGTAGGGCTGAGATTAGCCTAAACGTAAGATGGATTTAACCACTCTGCATTGTTTGGATGAAGACCATAGGATGCTTTGCGTTTGACATAAGCGATGTGTTTTGTTGAAAGTCTAGATCACTGTCATCGGCCAGTGTCGACAGCATTGATAACATAGCAGCAATATGGAGTCAGCACATCCGCTTAAGGCAAGGAGGATTAACCCATAATCAGTGATTCGCCTCCAGCAATCTTGACACACTAGACGTGGCAGAAGCATTGCACGGCATAAGCTGGCAACGCAACTGCATCGGGTTTATAGATATCGACTACTAAGCGAAAATGACTTTAAGCCATCAGTTGAACTTCTCATTTTACCAAGGATGTAGACTATTAGCAGGTCTTCGCTTGATAGGTCATATGAGAACGCAAAAAGCGATTACTTCAGGCTTGCTCTGGTAGGAGATAAACTGTAGGATTACCTAAAGTAACTGGCCTATCCACTCCAAAAGTTTGGTCAAGCGGAGTCGCTTGGGTACAAGCAGGTGGAGATCAGGGAGCTGTTAACAGGGTATGAAGTGTTCCGTCGCATAGTCTTCCGCCCTCGTACAGGTATAAAGGATCCTCCCGCTGAGACAACGATGTCAGGGGGCAGCTCGCCTGAAGGTTCGAGCATCTCATCAGAACGGCAATGCAAGAGAAGGATTTTAACCTCAGGGCCTGGGAATTTCGATGAAAGCTTGTGAAGCAAATTTTGGAAGGATTGTAACCAGGGAAAGCCACGAAGATGATCAGGATTGCCATCGAGAAGTCCCGTGTCGACGACAATATAGACAAGCGGCCCAATGCCCATAAGAATAGACCCGAGAATATCAAACCAGCTATTCTCACTCGTTGCTGTCCTGAAGCGATGATGCAAGAGCGAAATGGATTTCTCGGTTCTTTTCTCAGAGCTAATGTTAATCGCCTGGAGAGCTAAAAGCTTTAGCAAATAATTTCCCGATATCTCCCTGCATGAAATTCTAGTGCCCTCCTCATTTGGCATTGGAAGTGCCCATAGCACTGGAACATTATATGTCATGAGCTGATCAATGACCAGCGTGGAGAAATGCCTTATCAACTTTTGCGCACACTGCTTGCCCTTTACGACAATAAGCCGCGACCCTCGTGCCGATGACCAGACCTTTAGCTTCGGAGAGACCCAGAAGCGATCACTGAATTTGACTGCGGAAGTGCTGTTCTTTAGCCTGCGCAGCGAATGGTGGAATTTAAAGGCTTCCATTGGATCCCAAGGGAATTCAGGTTTGAGGACTGAGATCGCCTGGTCGAACTGCATCTCCGTTAGGCACTGATTGGTGTTTATCAGTGCGCTGGTTTCGATGTTGGGTGTTTCTGGAGCAGTGAATTTTGAAAGCAAAGTGGAGTATATCGCTCTCAGTTGATCGTCTTCCAAGACGGCCTGTAGAACTTGAGGGTGGTTTCTGGTCTCCTGCAAAGCAGCATTGGAATCTGAGCTGTCTAGCTCCATCAAATAACGTCAGACACCACGATTGGATGAGTATAAATAGGAAACTAACTTGTGGCATTATATATGACACTCATGTTGTATGCTAATAGTCTGAATGTCAGCTGCTGTCTTAATCAATCTGTACACGCATACTTGAGTCTTCCCCATCGTGGGGGGACTCGGACGATCCTAGTCTCCTTCTTCCTTAGATCCAGATTTGGGGGGCCCACCAAAATGCATATCTCTCGCTGCTTCATAGTTGTCGCGGGAAACATTCTTCTGTGTGCCTGATCCGGTGTTGCTGTATATATGTCCCTCCCCATAATGGCTGACGCTACCGGCCATCTCTTCAAAATCCGAATCGGGTATGGATGGTTCTACTTGCTCCAGCTCCTGCATGGCCATTTTCAACTCCTCCACCTGGCTCTGAGTCGCCGCCTGAAACACACGGTATGTTGTCAGGGTGTATGTGTCCTCTAATATGCCTCTCATCAACGTCTCGACCCGACCCTTCTTGCCTATTTTGATGACAAGACTTCGATACACAGAAATGATTGACTTCCCTTTCGACGTGGCAAGTTTCTTGAAGATATCCTCCAACTGCTTGGTGTTCTCCTTGCAGCTCTTCAGGAGAGTCTCCAGCGCTTGGGATTCGTCGTCAGGCGCGTTCTCCGCGTGAGTCTTCGCAGCTTGAAGGGTCTTTTCGACCAGTGGAAGCTTTTTCTTTACTTCCTGAAATGCTAGGGGCAGGCCCTTTAGGTCCTTGATCGCATCACAGGCCCTGATGATCGTTTCGGTTACGCCAATAATAGCCGCAATCAGGCTGAAGATTTCAAAACCTGACATTGTTGTGGGACTGAATGAAGCCGGGTTGGGAACGGGATGAGGTTTCAGTTTCCTGTGCCGTTAATCAGCTGACGTTCTTGGAACAAGGCCTTGGCGGGAAAGACATAGCACAAGGTCGTGTAATCTGTACCTTTTTCCGATAATTAGTGCGTGATGACGTGATAGAGACGAGGGGAGATACGCAGGTTTATAGGGCCGCCAAACGGCACATAATCATCTCCGCCACATTTTCTATTTTTAGTAGAGACGTTATATAGCAGGGCGGCTTGTATTTAGGCCGGGCAATGATAAGGCTTGTTGTCGCCTACCCCGCAAACCGCGTTCAGCGTCGTGAAATGGCAGACCGGCGCAGGCTGCTCAGAGCCCCATAAGGTTTCGACCAAGGCAACAGCAGAGATGCATTGTTTTTTTTAATTTGGTGCAAGCTTGTATGATGTATCTCGGTAATGCTGAGGCAGAAAATACCGCGATCTGGCCAAATCAAGCGCAAAGACCGACTGGAAATTTGAGGCAACATGCCTTCCGATTCCAATACCGGTACATGTCTTGCCATCCTCTCGCTTTGAAAAGTTGGCCCATCGAGCTGAACACACTTCATCTTGGCTTTCGGGTTGCTCAGCTCTCGATTTGTCCGCTAAATGTGGGACCCACACGGCGCTTCGACACTAAGTGATCAGCGACCTGTAATCAGGCGCACTACTGGTTACTTATGCGTCATGGCTGCAGCCAGTCAGACAAGCCTGCATTAGGCCGGGGAGGGAATCCAAATCACACCCAATACATACCGATAATGACTTTGAGATAGTTTTCTCTTTTCGCGGGAAAAGAGATAATGTGGATTTTGCCGACGGAGCCTAAGATCGCCCCGTCCCGTCGATCTGTGAAGATAAAGTTTGGAGGCTATACCACTAGACGCCGAACAACACAAAGAGGGTTGTTTCATCACTGACCACCACTTAGACCTCCTTGAATCGTGCCGAGGTTGACTACGTGTGCCTGCAAGATCTAGCAGCGCTCTTATGCATCAACTGGCATCGTCCCTCTTGTCGCCGTGAAACACTGGAACGAAATAATCTCATGACCTATGTACTTTTTTTCGGCACAGTACAGAAACCGTCTGGCTTCGCGGCCACTAATGGAGCAGAACTCGTGCCATTGCCGAGAGCCCCGTCATGGCGCAAACTTTAGCAACAGCCAATCACAGCAAGAAGAAAAGGTGTGACTGCAGGGCGTATGTGAGCCACCCATTTCAGATGAGCTACATCCAGGAAGGAAAGCTAAGGAAGTTCTGGATTGGTCCAAGGATTCTGTACCAGGGCGCCATCCTGTCAAATCTCGCGATCCAGACGCTCGCTGCTTTACTAGGCCGTCCCCTCGGGGGGAAAAATTAAACAACCCCAAATGCACCAAAATTCGCTGGCATTCCACCCATTGAGGGGTCGTTTTTTGTTTCCCCCCCTAGGCCGTCAGCCAGCAGCGCCCTATCGGCAACAGCAAATAAGAACGCAGCATTTTTTTCTTCGGGTATGGGGCAGAAATGGGGGGATAGGGAGGGCAGGTTGGGAGCGTTTTCTGCCCTCCTCCCGTTCCACGCCATCCATCATCCTTGAGGCATACGCTGGAACGGAGTGCGCTCGGCGATTGATAGACCACCAGACATTTTGTCTGTACCGGACCCAGTTGATGACAGAAAAGCCCAAGCGAGATGACGTCGAAAGAACAGAGCAATCAAGAACGCTGGGCACCACCAGTCAAAGGGCCGATGCACTCTCAGGGTGACTTTGAGAGCCACAGGTACGGATTGACTTCCCCGCTAAATCCTAATGCAGCTAACATAAAGCGTAGTTTCGAGTTCATCAAGCATCTCACCATTTCTCGCGACCAGACCAAAAGAAGCGACTTCGAAAACGAAAGGCTTTTGGCACTTGGAGAAAAGCCAGATGCCCGATTCCACATCCAGCCGAACCCCATACCGGCGGAAGGCCAGGCTGCTGGCGGTGCTACTCAGCCTTTCAAGGGGCAGAGTCAGCAAGAGCAACCGGGTCAACCGGGTCAAGGTCTTCAGGGGTCCCAAATGACGGCTCAGGGTGCTGATGGAACCGCTTACAACGCTTTATACAACCCTGCTGACATGGGCGGTCCAGGGGGTATTCTATCAGGACGCGGAGTCCCCCAAGGTCTAGACGAAAAAGCCCAGAACTACCAGATGCAGGTAATGCTGCTCGAGCAACAGAATAAGTTGAGGCTCAGGATAGCTCGACAACAACAGGATACCATTGGTAGCATGCATGAACGATCTGGTGGTCCCAATGGTCGTGGAGGCCCAACTGGGACGAAGGGTCCGCCCTTCCAGCGAGTGTCTCCGCAAGGGAGTAGCCACATTGTTTCGCGCGACCCGGGGCAGAAGCGAAACGCACCGCATATGAACAACGAGAACATAGAGTCGCCTCTCCCGGAGGGCACGCAGTTCGTCCATAACGTCCTGATGAACCAGCAGATGATGGAACCCCGCGGCGTGTACACCCAAAGAGAATTTCCCTATCCTGGCTCAGATTGGTCTAGAGTAATCCAGCGTTTGAGTGAGCTGGAAGATGAGAACAAACGGCTCAAGGCTCTTGAACAACCAAGCGACCCTCCCCCTAGGCTTCAGGTTTTCCATAAAATCCAGGGAAATTTGTCAACGTACCTGACCGCTCCATCATGGATCACCAGCCCCGAAGAAGAATGTTCGCTGATGGGGCATTCCCCAGTCATCAGCGAGAACCGGTACCTAGATGGGAGGCCTGACATCGCCATTGTTGTTTACGCGCATTACATGGAGGTACCTTGGGATGACGTTGAGATGTTCGCGGAGAATGACTCCCCTCCCGACCCGAAGCCTTTTCGGCACTCCATAAAGCTTCTCTCGGAGAAGATAATTACAGCAATAAACTCCTTGCTTAGCAAAATACCTCGACCCGATGGTGAGTCTTCTGATTGGGAAACAAGCGGCCTCATGGAGTCACCCTTTCCATTCTGGTACTATTATCGGTCCTCGTCTGCCCTGTGTTTTGATCATCTTTGTGACGATGAAAAAGAACATTTGAAGCTTCTTACAGACTGGATCGATTATAATTACGACGATGTTTTTGACGAGGCAAATAGCCTGGCATCCCGCAAACTTGTATCCAGGAGAGTGTTTCCTTTATTGTTCCGCCCCGGCGATGTCCTCATTCAAAAGACCGGGCCAGAAGCCAAAGACATTCGGGGTCTTGTTGCGTCATCATGGGTTTGCGACACCCGTTCGCTAGATAGCGAGAGCGATGAAGAGGCCTCGCAAAAAAAGACCCAGACGTGGTATCTCCAGGGTTGGTCTTACGAGTACGACGGAAAATTCCACCGGCGTGATGAGAAAGTTCGCTTTGACATTCAGTCGGCTGGCAGGAACCAGGAAATTGATATCACCAGCCTCAGTGCTTTCCCGGTCAAGTTTGCCGATGCTGAAGTCAAGCATAGGTTGAAAAATCGGGGTCGGAGGTTCTGGAAATGCCGGTATCGGGGGATTGTATCGTCAACGCAGGGAGTGAGTGTATTATTGTTACCGTCGGTTGGAGATTCAGTCTGCTAATATTAGCTGCACCAGCCCGGAGAGAGATTCATGGTTGACTTTTCCACATATAGACGCCTCCACCCTCAAAACTACATCATGTCAGCCGCCGATGGTTCCAAATACATGACGGACGAGGCCATGGCATGCGACAAACCCCCTGAGATGCCAGATATTATGGTCTTCCCAAGTACTTTCACTGCATACAATCTCAGGACCAAAAAGTGGTGTGAGTTATAAATGCTTATTCTCGGTGCAAAATTAAGACTTGCTGACCGAACCTGTTAGTGGACATCCACGTCGACTTGTGCGAGGACGTACAATGGAACGCTGCTGCCTTCGATCATCTGGTAGTCGAAGACAAGACCAAGAAGCTCCTGAAGGCCCTGGTGACTAATAAGCTCAGGTCAGATCAAGGCACAGATATTATTGAGGGCAAAGGCAATGGATTAATAGTTCTTCTTCACGGTGGTCCTGGTACTGGTAAGACATTCACAGCAGAGAGTATCGCGGAGATGGCCCAGAAGCCTCTGTTCCGGGTTACATGTGGTGATATCGGTACACATCCTGAAGCGGTAGAGAAGTATCTTGATTCAGTCTTATACCTCGGCAAGCTCTGGGACTGTATTGTGCTTCTGGATGAGGCTGACGTTTTCCTGGAAGAGCGCCAAATCACTGACCTTGAGCGGAATGCATTGGTCGCGGTCTTTCTACGTATCTTGGAATATTATGAAGGTATCCTCATCCTAACCTCCAATCGAGTCGGAACGTTCGACGAAGCCTTCAAGTCTCGGATCCAGCTGGCTCTACACTACAAGCCTCTAGAGCAGTATCAAAGGGCGAAGATCTGGAGGAACTTCTTCGATCATCTCAAAGATATAGAGCAGGACGAAAATACCTCTACGAAACCCCAAGATGGCCATGGAAAGGTCGATAACTGTAGTAAACGAGGGATTGACTTTGTGGAAATCTACAGTGCTATTCCTCAGTTGGCCGCGAAACAGCTAAACGGACGGCAGATTCGAAATATCATTACACTCGCCCGCCAATTAGCTCATGAAGACACAGTCGGCATGAGTTATTCCCATCTACAGGAGGTTATTGAAATCACCAGCTCATTCGATAAGGATTTGAAGATGCTTAAATATCAAGAAATGCAGAACCAGTAAGGAAAGTCTGTCTTTATCCAAAAGGAAGTAATAAATAATATAAATTTATACTTTATATATATATTAAAGCTATTACATTGCATTAAATCTATAGCTAGAAAGATTAAGTTAATTAATACCCTGTAGCTGTAAGTGACTTTCTCTAGTAGGTATCTAAGAACAGAATAAGAGAGGGCTTTGGTACTGGGGTAATGCCAATAGAAACTGAAACATATACATTATGTAAAACTTGAGCTAGAACAAAACAAGCGCTGCAGCTAGCGGCAGGTAAGAATACAGTTAGAAGCAGGCCTAAACCTGAATGGCATTAGATTTCATTCGCGATCCCTGATTCTTAGGCCGAGGGGTTTAGTGGGCTAGTTGAGTTTGGGCGTTTTCCCCGCGAACTATAGCCTTCCCAAAGCCACAATTAGTCTAGAAAACACGCACTGACTCAGGTCTGTATACCTATAATAATCAGGCAAGCGTTTACTGTAACAGGACTGTAGTCTCCAGATCTTCGTGTAGCTACGGAGTAGATTGACTAACTGTCATGGGTCCCGTCTTGCTATTATCTCCAACATTGATATATACCAGAGCATAGCTTGCCCGAGATCCTTCAGGCTAAATAAAATGACTATGGACTGACGAGATGTTTGGATGGCGTTTACCCCTAGGGCCCCAGGAAAATGGCATGCTTTTCACGGTATGCAGGTAACAGTATATGGCGCTGTCGTCAGAGAACTCGGTCTACTTAAAAAACCTGTAGTCGTTAAACCATCACTTGATATTCCAGTTCTACAGACAAACCCTTCATCCTGATTCACATCCTTATTTCGTCATTATCGTCTGAAATGAAGGCAAATCTTCTTTCCCTTCTCTGCCTCTTGGGCGCTGGCGCTGTCTCCGCTGACACAGACATCTACGTCTCGCCCTCGGGTTCCGACTCGGGCAGCGGTAGCCAGTCCAACCTTTGCAAGTCTCTGACAAAGGTCCAGCAAGCCGTTCGGTCTGCTCTTAGGTCTTCTTCACCTGAAGCCATTACGGTCCACCTGGGCAGCGGTACACACACTCTGACCAAGCCGCTGGTTCTGACATCAGATGACACTGGTTCCAGTGACACTCCCGTTGTCTGGACTTCGAGTGCCAATTCAACCATCTCTGGTGGTCTCAAGATCACTGGATGGAAGCTTGGCAGTGATGGTTTATACTCCGCATCAGTCCCACCCAACACGTATTCGCGCAATCTGTACGTTGATGGATGGGCAGTTGTTCCCGCCCGCAAGATGATTAATCGTCGCGACTTCAAGTTCAGCGACATTGGCATGTCATGGACCAACACTGCCTAAAATTACCTGAAGTCCGTCCGCAACATCAGCAAGGCCGAAGTGCGCTTCATCAATTCCTTCACCAACCGCATTGCGCCCATTGTCTCACTCACCGGTAGTCAGCTCACTTTCAACGGGACGAGCTGGAACAACAACATCCAAGGCTATGACACGGTGAACCATCCCTTCTGTGAACACGGTGTCTGTATCTAGAACGCCTATGATCTCTTCACCGATGGTGGTCAGTTCTTCCTTAACACTGACGCAAACACGGTCCACTACAAGCCCTTGGATGGCCAAGACATGAGCCAAGTCGAGGCGTATCTTGGCATTCAAGAGGCGCTCGTTGTCGTTAGTGGTACTTATGATGATCCCGCTCATGACATCACGTTCTCTGGCGTTAACTTTGCTCACACCACTTGGCTGCGACCCGGCCAGGGCTACGGCTATGCCGATCAGCCGACTGGAGGATACATGCCCGCCATCAAGAACTACACCGACTTCGAGGCTTCACGGGGCGAGTGATGGCAAATGCCTAGTGCCGTCCAGGTCAGCGCTGCCAGAAATATTCAATTCGCAAATGGAACCTTCTGGCAGCTTGGCGCTGGCAGCGTTGGCATTGGTGGTGATCCTGACGCTCATATCACGGGCACTGGCTACGGTATAAGCAAGGTTTCCGTCACAGGTTGCTACTTCACCCAAGTCATGGGCAACTCTATCACCGCAGGCGGCACCAACCCTAATGCTCACCGTCCCAAAGACACACGGATGATCAACACAAGAATTTCCATCCAGGAGAACATCTTCTACAACACCTCATCCCTCTATCCTTCCACCGTACTCATCTTTGCATCTTACGTTCAGTACTCAGACTTTACCAACAACGACATCAGCCAGGTACCCTACTCAATAGAGATACAAACCTGGGGTTATATCCCTTTATATACCTCTTAATCTCTTTACCTTATAATACCTTAAGGCTTATAGCAAGATATAATAGTTATTATAAAAGCTTCTAGATAAAAGCTTATATTAAGGCAAAAAATATTATATTCTTATTTATTATCTATATTTACAGCCTAAAGGTTAACCTTATAGGTCGTATTTATCCCTACAGGTACCCTACTCGGGCTTCTGTATCGGCTACGGCTGGGGTCTCGTTGACGCCGGTGGCAGCCCCTTGTACCAGCAACGCGGGACCTACAAGTACTGGCCAGTTTATGATACCCCTACTACCTCCCTGAATAACGTGGCTCACGGTAATCTGATCCAGAACTTTGGAAACGTCTTGACTGACTTGGGCGGTATCTACACGGCACCTATATTACGGAGAATAATATCCAGAGCTCTCTGGGATATGCCGTCTACACAGACGAAGGCAACAACTCGCATTTGTTCCAGAGAAACAACCAGTTCGGCGTTTCTTGGCTTCACGCTAAGGAAGGAGGTATTTTTACAACTGGCAACAACACCTTCCAGGATAACATCCGCTACAACGGTGTAGACGTCGTCGTCGACTACGCCAATGGAACAGCCCTTCTTGGTCATACCTACCAACGAAACTACTGGGTGAGGAACCTAAATCAGACAACTGTCCTGTCTGCAAAGGTTGGCTGGCGTGCCGGCTTCCCCCCTGCCAAGCGCGCCGGACGTCCCGTTGCCAACCTCAACAACAACCCAGATGCGGCTGTTGAACTAGAGTTTCCGTCCTCTGGCAACGGAGCTGCCGTTCTCAGGGTTATTAATTTCGATGATGTTGACTACACTAGCATCAAAATTTCCGCCTCCATCTCGCCATCTACCAACTTTACGCTATCAACTGTTTCTGTCCCAAGTTCCATCCCGGCCAACTTATTTGCCCTCGCAAAGTACAAAGTCACCGGGTCTCCTTGCACACCTCCCAACTTCCAGGGCACCGTCACGTATACAAACACGCGGACTTCGACGACCAAGACCCTGACCATTAGCGGTGTAATCGTTGGCCTTGGTGTTCTCGCCAGCAAGTACAGCACCGCTTCCACTACCTACGCCACCTTTGGCCAGACCTGCAAGAACCTGGGCATCAGGTCTTCGAATCGTGATTCTTGGAATCCCAACGATGATTGGAGTGTCATCAAGACGGACTAGATCTCTACCAAAGGCAGCATCGCCGCTAAGGTGCTCTCCGTGGACCAAAATAGCGGCCGCGCTGGTGTAGTGGCTCGTAACTCCCTCGTTCCCTTCAGCAACACAACCGGGTATGCTGAAGTCGTGGTTACTGGCTCTGGTGGCATTTCCTTCCGCTGGGATGACCAAGGAGTTGGTCGCTTTACCAACCAGACTGTCGTTTAGTGGCATTAAAGCCACGGTTTGTGTTCGACTCGACATCGATGGGAACAACTTCACTCCTTTTTACTCGACTGATTGTCAGAAATGGAGCAGGGTCAGCAAGGCGGTTACTGCGCCTGGTCGCAAGGGGTCCTCTGAGGTCGGCCTCATTGGGACTGCTAACAGCGTTACCACAAACAGCACTGCGCTTTTCACCCTGGATATCTAACCTGTGGCGGTTGGATCTATCAGAGTACGGAATGGCGAGAGCTGTAATCTTGTGAGGACTTTTTTTACTGAATCAACATTTTTCCTTTGTGTATTTACAGAACGACTGCTGCGCCTAGTGAGATCCCCGCTCTAGCTTGGTGGCCAATACAATCTCTACAGTCGCGAGCTTCATGAATAGTACTCACTTGTTATGCAGACATACCTTTGAAACTGAGTTTGCGCTTTTCATATACCTTTTGCAAGCTTTAATCCACTATTGATTACCTATTCTTACAAGGAAGACAACAGTGCAGCTAGTTCTAGTATTATAGCGTCCTAAACACGTATAATAAGTCCATTCGTGCCCGAGCCCACCAGCCTTTTCAAGTTGCTCGGTCGGGAGAAGACGACCCATCTGGGTTTCAAAACGATATCTGCAGACTCTTCAGAGTGGCAAGCTAATGCACAAGAAAGTCTAGCCCTACTAAATGTAGCCTTCACCTTGTATGTCTTCCCAGCGCATGTCCTCCAAAATCTGCCAAATTCGTCGGCGGTTGGTAAATCCACCCGGAACATCCAGCCCAGCCTCGGCATAACTCCATATGCCCTCATCCCTGTAGCTGGCTGCATCAGAAGGTGCAGGATGTGGAGAGCTCATAACCTGTCTAGTGAGCTTTTCCCAGTTCCACTTCTCGACTTCTTCTGTATCCGAGCCAGTCTTATTATACACAGCCTCAGCGGCAAGATCCCAGAGGAAAGGGATTCGGAAGAATATCTCTCTCCATACAAACTGAGAGACTTTGGTGTCGCCTTTAGGAAAGGTTTGAGTATCTTGAAAGAAGTCATAGATATAGTCATTGAGCTCCTCTGGCGACATCTCCAGAGACGTCTGAACGACATTATGGTCCAGTCGCTCGAGATTTGCAAGGAGTCTAGAGGTCAAGTCAGGGATGTCTATGGGTTCCTCATCCCACTAGTATATTGCAGGTTTGTTAGCTTAACGTTATAGGCTAGAAGTGAGACGTGTATCCGGACATAAGCTTACCCATCCTTCCCATTCGTCACCGCATTGTTCGATACAGGGATAGGGAACGTAATAGCGTTCAAAGCCGAGAGAGGTTGGCTGGCGAGGTGAGTTTGGAATAGGAGGGACATAATTCATGTCCCTTGGTTGCGGTCGCTGTCTCTGTATTTGACCAAGATAGCGGGCACAGCGGCGTTCGAGCGTCAACCAAAGTTGCAAGGTAGAGCCAACAGAGACATTAAACGGCGACCAGATTGCGCGATTAGCAATGTTGTCGCAAGATGCGTGAATCCCCATATACATTTTTGCCATCGCGGTATTGGACTGCTTATCAGATTGGCGATCGGAATGATATGGGTGCTGTGGATACACCTGTTTCCTATCTGGGAGCAGAAGTAGTTTACCAGGGTAAGACTGCACCTCTGCAGTATAGCGAACAATTTCTTGGCTGGGCCCCTGCGCTTCCCGAAGTACGGCATCATACGATGGCCAATGGGGTCCAGCTAAAACAACAGTGTCTTCGTCAAGGCACATGCCGCAAATAGTGCAGTAGACATAGTCGGGGTTCGGAACCATAGCTGGTTGAAGGGAAAAGACAAACAATGACTGGGAAGCAAAAGGCTTTAGCAATTGGAAGCCTAAACATGTGGTGCGCGTTCTTAGGAGTCTAAAATAAAAAGCCAGGGAACATCGATGTCCTCGTTTTTATATCAGTTAACCCCAAAGCTTCATAACCGGCTGTGCATGCAGGATTCTGATAATGTTCCTTTGAGTGGCTGTGGACTCTTCGACCCCACGCACGAGACGCATCTACCGCTTTGTTTGTCTGTCTCGAAACTTTCAAATTAATATTAGTGCTCCTTATTTCCAGCTGTTTTACTAAAATACGCAAGGTGCCTTTGGTTCAGTTTTTCCTTTGGCCTTTGCCCACAGTAATGACTGCCTTATAGGGCTATGCCGCGCAAAAGAATAAGCACTTAACCTGTTCGACTCACATCGCCTTTGCTGCACCTCCAATCGATTCAATGGTCCATTTAATTATTTCAATCAACTCTGGGGGCCTTTTTAATCCCTCAACATCATTTCAGTATCTCCTCAGAATCTTTTTCACGGGGATTCTCGTAAACCCTAGCTATGGACGGCCCTTATGGCTGAGGTCATGGCTGAGCAAGAACTGTAATCACTCATTTCACAGCAGACTCCCCACATATGACCATCCGATCTTACATCAGCAGAAAACCCCAAAGAACTTCTGCAAGAAGTTACGGCCTTATTGCCTGTAAGGGTATTCTGTCTCTCGTCAGCCTCGATCCTAGAACAAGATGCAATTTGAACCATGAAGCGAAAGTTCAGACTCGCCATGAGAAGATCGCAAGCGCCAGGATTCAATCGTGGGCTGGGTAGATAAAATACGAGTCTGACTACCATGACTGGGGGAAGATGACATACAAGCTACAGTATTCTAGTGCTTAGCTCCCGTAAGAGTTTCTCTTTTCTCCCCTGAGCAAAGCCCCTTGTTGAGCATCCAATCGTAATCGTTTTGGACTTGGACATAGAAAACAGTTGAAGGCTTATCTTTCTTACTGTGTTCGTAGAGTAACTACTCCTTTGATGGAACGACTATACGAATCTACTCACACGGGAGCCATAAGCATAACGGGCTGTTGTTTCTCGCCTTCCATAAACGGAATTGTAGAGCCTCAGTGTCTGCAGATAGGTCATCTTGAGATTGTTATCTTGAGTTGACAGACTTGCTTGTATCGGGCAGCTTACCTCTAGGTGTTTTGTGTGCTTTAAGCCTGATTATCCTTATGGATAAGCAGCAGCCACTTACTTATATGCCTCTAGAGTCAGTCATCAGGATATCTAGCTTTTTAGCTAAAAGCAAGATCTTAGGTAATAGTAAGGGCGATAAGTATTTTGCCTGTATGTGTTTTTTTGGTGTTCTTTACCTTTATGGCCTTGAGGCTGAAGCCTCTTTTTGACCCCTTAACCCTATCACAGTCTGCAGATAGGTCAAGTCATTGGCCTGATCAAACCAATGCCAATTCTATTTCAAGCAACTGCTTCTAAGCACCAGATTTAAATCCTAGTCTCTGTAGCTGGTAGTAGGGTTGAGTATTGTTTCTCGGGATATTTGAAGTTCTTGTTAATAAATTAGTATATATATCGTTGATATCCTTAAGTGCTCTGTCCTGAAAACCTAACTACAAACTCGAATCTTAAGCATAAAGCCCTTTTTCTTATTCTATCTATTATTTTATGGTCAAGCAAAACAATGCATTCACCATCTCATTCTTTCGCCAATTGTCATGAAATACTCTTTAATCTTGGCGCTTTGGAGCGTGGGGGCTCTTGGAGGCCCCTGCAATCCAACTGAGACTCCAGGATCCGTCCATACTTCAGGAGGACTCGAGGGATGTAATGATGAGCTTTCAGAAAACTCTTCTACATCCCTTGTCGTGAGTCTTCCCGGCCAGGATGTTGTGGTTGAGACTTCAGTCACAACAGAGTCCCCTGACGATGAAAATGGCCAGGCCACGGTCTCTGTTCGTCCCACTGAGACTACCCAGGCTTTCAATGGTCAGGAAACTGTACTTGTTTCACCTGGTGATACCGAGCCGACAGCGGATGACTCTGCTCCTACAACTACAGCCGTTCCCTCTATTATTGGACAAACCTCTGGTGATGCCACCTCAGCAGTAGCAACCGATGCCGGAAGCGTTGATACTGAAACTGCCCCCATCCCGATTGACTCTAAAGGTCCCCCCACCAGTACTGTTCCGAATCCGGACCCAGCGACTGACTCGCAACCCGCGGAACAACCAGTCACCGACAAGACCACAGCCTTGGGCTCTGACAGCACTTCAGCTGTAGGCACTCCATCAGAGGGCACTCAGACAGAGGAAGACAATGGAGCTCATACAACTACCCATGGCGAAGATGCTACCTCTAAGCCTACTACCAATTACCCGGATACATCGTCTGCCCAGGTCTCGCCAGGCAATGATCAATCCTCTAACGTCAATACAGTCACTACAGCCAGTGCCACCGCTACACAAACCAGAAGTGACGATACCCCTACTACAAGCAACGCAGGTGATGATGGTCCAACTACCAAAGCACAGAGTGACGATATCCCACTTATTACACAAAGCCCGGGAACCACCGCCAATGATGCCAAACCTGCTCCTACCATAACAGACGCTCCTGATGGACTGGCCCCAACGACTGTCGGAGGTCATCCCGAGTGGGTATCCAACACTTGGATCACAACCACCGGTGACAATTCCGAGACTACTGTTGTCCCAGTCCTTGTTGGTTGCCCTGGGTGCGGCGGGAAGGGCTCAGGCATTGTCTTATTCGGGTTCCCTAAGACAACGGGTACTTGGTTTAAGCTGCCTGGCCTTCCTAAGTTCAAGTTCCCTTGCATACCCCCCTTCTGCACTACTAGCCCCGATACGCCCAGAGAAGGCGATGACGGCGATGATGATGATGACGATGACAAGTCTTCCGCTACAACATGTACTGATAAGGCAACTGTTACCGACTGCTTCGTTGCTTGTACAACCTATACTGGGCCAGCTGGCAGTACCATCACGGCAGAGTGCAAAACAACCTGCACCAAGACACACACAGGATGTGATGTGGTGGGAACTACCACTACCTCATCTGCTGCAGCATGTGGACCTTCAGGAGACAGCGCATGCCAGTCCTGTGAGCGAAAGCTGGTGTCTGAGGTACAGCCCGAGGAGTCTGAAGAAGGTACCGAGGAGGACTCAGATGAGAACGACCTTGAGAAAAGAGCCCCGAAGAAGAAGAAGAAGCCCTTCGTCAATGTTGGAGGTTGTGGGAAATTGGCCAAGAATCCCAAGTTCCCCGAATATCTCGGTGGGCCAACGATATTGAACTTAGATGAGAATATCATCCCCAACGACTCCCCATTGAAAGACATCAAGAGATGGTGGCTCACCACTATAGACGAAAATTGCAGCCCAGGAATAAATGGAAATCTTCCCGCGACCAAATTCAGTTCGCGTCTGAATGGCGGCACCGCTTCGATCGACCATGTCTACGAGAAGAGTATGCTCTTGGACTATTTCAAGCATATCATTGACACCACCGGCCCTGATGTCAAGGGAGCGACTGATAGTTCTCCTCGAGATAAGATCAGCTGCAATGACATAAAGGCTTATGGTGGCGCGAATGCCGACAGCAACGATAACCTTTTACAGAAAGTATTCGATGCTTACCCTGGAGTGAAGAAGAGCTCGGACAATAACAACCCTACTGCCGTCGAGAGCCCCCAGTATCTTGATGACTTTATAGGGATGGACCAGTGGACTAATGGCGACGCGAAGGTAGGACTCAATTCCAATGAGATGGACTCTGATCTTAGAGCTCGATCATGCTAACTTTGTGATCTAGGGATTTGTGGCCAATGCCGAGGATGTACTGGCTCAGTGCGACAAATTGGTCGAATCCGTAATCGATGTCAAAGTTGACACATCTCAAAGCGATGCTGAAACCCGGATTGAGAGGAAACTCGGCAGACTCGAGAAGATAGCTATCGGTATCGCGATGTTCAGTGTCTCCGAAGCAAAGGAGGCTATGATAAGACAAAACCACCGAATTCACGCCAGACTGTAAGTGTTTTTATCAGACCCGGTACTCTCTTCGCTGACACTGGTGAAGTATAGATATCGATAACAACGCTAAGGGCTGTATGGATGACCCTGCAGTAAAGAACGGTATCTGGTCATTTGCCAAGGCGTACAAAACCTTCATGGCTAGTAGATTCGACGGTACAGAGACCTGGTCTATCAACAACGCTGCCGATTACGGGAAGACTAAGCTCATTGAGAAATTGACGTCCGACTTGGCCGCGGCTTCCAGTGTAGCTGGGGCGGACAGCCCGCAATGGCAAGCCAAGATTGGGCAGTGGAAGGCTATGTTCAAGAAGATGACTGATTCCACCGTGTGGGCAGTTCCGGTACCTGACTGGACTTGGGAGACAACAGTTGCCAAGCGAGATGGCGATGGACTCTCCTGCAAGCGCCCTATCCCAACCTTTACTTCTTCTGAGGAGCCTACTACTTTAGGGGAGCCAACTACCTTTGCCACTTCTGTTAGAACGACTTCAGAGGGTCCAAACACCGAGGAGCCGTCTTCAGAAGAACCAAGTTCAAGTCAGACGACAACTTCGTCATCTGTCAAGCCAGGCCCAACGATCGGCCAACGTCCCGGCTGGTTGACAGATGCTCCCACTCTGACCGACCGCATCTCCCCTACCATCTCGACCCCTGAGGGTTCCTCTTGCACCAAGACAGTCACTGAGACTATGTGTAACCTGGGAACAGGCAGACACGGCCCAGCCTGTGTAACTCATTCTCGGTGCGACTCGTGGGTCAACACCAAGACCACCAGCAAACCAAGCCCCAGCCCTACCTTGGCCAGTCCCAAGTTCTCCGAGAATATTCTCCGCTGTAACAAGAGTGGCCAGGCTTCAAACCCCAACGCCATCTCTTACGCTGCTCAATCCTTCTGTCGCGACATAGTTGCAAAAAATAAGAATAACGGCTACTATTGGTCTAATGATAGGCTTGAGGGGAAGAAGGTGCCGTCGACTGGGTATCACTTCCAGCTTGATTTCTCAGTCAGGAAGAACTGTCTTTGGAAAGCTAATTACGATGAGTGTATGAAGTACATGAACGTTGCTATCGATGGTTGCAATGGCCGTAGCAAGTCGGACAAACTGGGTGGATGGGTTCGGGATAACTGCATTGAGGCTATTATCAACCCCAAGCCTGGCATTTAGATCTTCTTAAGCCTTAAGTAAGGTCTGGTCTCTTATGTAATAATTTAGATTGGACAACATGGACTTCTTAGAGAGATAGGTTGAAGATAATTAAAGACTGTGACAATAGAAAGGTGCTATTTAGACTATCTGTTATTATTTCTTATTTAGTTCTCAACCAACCGCTCATCGCGGGGTGTAATCAATAACCTGCGTCATACCAATGCTGGGGCTCTTGCCGTTAGCGTCTTCGGTCATGCTATAGAACTTGCGTGTTGAGTCGACGTCGGACTGCTGGAGCTGCGGCGGTTCATTGCGGTAGTTCATGACTGACATGGGATCAGGTGCATCGATACGGACAGCCTTCTCGCCCTCTCTATCCGCAGTCATCTCGTCACGCACGTCCCCGATGGCAAATTCATGTCGTAGGCCGAGGACATGTCCAAGCTCGTGCATAAAGACATTCCACACTGCAAATCGTCAGCAGAAGCAATCTATGTCAAGGCTACTAAAGGACTTACTGTGTGGCTTCCATTCTTTGCTGAATGCATAAGAGTACACAAACACGTAGTTGAGATCCTCGCCGTTGGGGAAGAAGGCTCTGGCGAGGGTTGTACCATTGGCACCACCATGGGTCAGAACAAAGGTAGCATCCTTGGCCAGCGGTACCCATTCGAAGGTCACGCCAACATTAGCCTCATTCCATTTCTGTGCAGCAAATTCGAGCTGCTGGGCAGCGTAGTCGGCGTCCTCTTGACTTTTGAACCCGGCTCTCCAGGCCGCCCACTTGATAACTGACCCAGGAACCCAGCGGGGTATGTGGTCTTTCAGCCCGACGACTATATCCCACAAGCCGTTCTGTCGATCCATGGCTTCTTGAAAAGCCGGGGGAATGGGTAGCTGAGTGATACATACTGGAGCCTCAGTGATTGCAGGGCCTTTGACATCTCCGTCGATGTTGGAGACATCAGTTGGGTCAATGGTCTGGAGATAATCGGCTCCGAGTGTCTGCTCAACAGCGTCAAGGAGAATCTCCTTAGCAGAGGGTCCTTGAGTGCCCATTGTTGAACTGAAGTCAGTGCCACACCACTGCAATTTATCCAGCTTGTCTGATTTTGTGGTTGGAAAGAGTGAAAAGAAGGGGGAAGATTGGTCTGAAAGGGTATGCTAGAGATTATGGGGGGCATGTTTGGCCATGAAGGGGGATGCTTGTTATATAGTGAGGTGCTTGATACTTCGCAAACCCATATCCAATAGCTCCTTGTCGCTATCTGGTGGGGTTCTTGGCAAGCCATCTGCGGCTGATGGTCTGGATTCTGGGCTAATGCTGAGACATGGCTATAACGATCAGCGAACTCATTAGCTCACAAAAAGGTCAGCTTTATCAGTAACGTTCAGAATGCCAAGCCACAAAAGTTTTTGCATCGTGTCTTATTAGTGAGTACTTGATTAAACGATTTCATAGAGGGATATTGTCGTTTCTACGGCAAATAAGATGCTTTGCGTGCCCCCGAGACTGGACGAGAGACGGTTTTAGTGATGTTTACATATCCACAACCGCAATAAGACTATGCAAGCCGGTGCAGCATTTGAAGCGCTGGGGATAGTCTTTCCTTAGCAGGTCAAGGCGTCATGCAGCCAGCTACTGATATTGCCAAGCACCAATAAGGTGAACAAGTGCTAGATTTGCGTCGTTGTGACTCTCTTTTGCCAAAAGTGTTTGCCTGCATACTAAGACTAGTGCCGTCCTCTTCTGGCTCAAGGACGAACAAATGTGATAGCGGCGTTGATGAGGCTGGCTGAAGCGCGTAGAAATGTGATACTAGGGACTCCACATAACGCGGGGTAGCCAAGTGGGGCCGTGTTGAACTATTGATCCCAGCGCAGTAGAACCTTATCGATTGGCCTTTCCGTCCCAACAATCTACTTAAAACAGATGCATCTAGATTCTCTTAGGCATGAACTATTTGTTCAATATCGGTACCTTTCCATAAAAAGACATAATTGTCTCACCACTTCTTTCAGCTCCCATATAGCAATAACGCTTTGCAGAAGTGGCTCTAGACAGTTACGTACGTGGATGTCTGCGATATGCCAATTTACGAAGGCTTAGACAATTGACTCTTACGAATCTAGAGTCAAGACGCCGGAAGGAGATAAAACTCCGTGATCTTCAGCTTCTCATCTGCCACCGGCGCTATGTCGCGGATCAACGATTTGCAGGTTGGTGAACTCCGCACGCATTACCGATGTTTCACCTGAGCTCGCCACATTCATTGCATGTCACATGGATTAACCCAAAGAAGTGTATCGCCCTCAACAATACACGCAAATGATTAGTGATAGTATCAGTGTTGTAGAGCACAAGATAAGAGTCACACGAACCATAACTATAAAGATCAGACTGCGTACTGCACGAACATCGAGATCACCATTCGACTTCTCTACAATAACACTATATCAATCTTTCTTCCATAAGCCACCATGCGTGTCCGTCGTTCTCTTCAAGAACTTGTCAGTCTTTACGACAGTGGTGATAGAACCCAGCTAGAGAACCTCGTCAGGGCATTTCGCAAGATCCAAGCCCTTCCCGTTGATGATCCTGACTCCTTCTTCGTCATTGCCGGCTATCACGGCGAGCCTTTCGTCAAGGAAGATCCTACAAACCCCGATTGGTGGGGTGGATACTGCCAGCACCAGACCGTTCTCTTTCCAACCTGGCACAGAGCCTATCTGTATCGTCTAGAGAATGCACTCCGCAATGCTTTGCCTGAGGCCCCAGATCTGGCTTTGCCGTTCTGGGACGAGTGTGTCACGCACGGAACGGCCGAGAATCCGATCCCCTGGTTCGTGACTGCTCGCGAGCTGCCTTTCCCTGTTGATGGCAAGACAGACAACCCCTTGTTCTCGTACACGCTTCAGAAGGGCCTAGAGGACAACCATAGCACTAGGGACGTGAGCCGGTACACCAAGCCTGCCGGTTATACGACCGTTCGCTACCCACTTTCCGGCCTCGTTGGAAACCCCGCCGACAAAATCGATACCGACAGGCACAATGCAAAGTACATGGATCATAAGACCAACACCAAGATCCTCAATTCCAATGTCAAAGCCTGGTTGGATGGTACGGTCAAAATCACACCCGACGGCGATCCTGATACCACACTTCCCGACACCTACTCGGTCTATTCTCGCTTTCAGATCTGCCTCAAGGCGCCAAACTACACCGTAACAAAGCCTCCATGGCAGAATGGATAATTGAAAATCATGGCAAGCCGCACTACGGTGTCGCCCTCGAGGAGCCACACAACGCCATTCACCTTGCGCTTGGCGGCTTCTACGAGAAAGGCAATTATAACGCCGATCCAATCCTTGGTGCTAACGGTGACATGGGCGAGAATGAGACAGCCGCCTTCGACCCCATCTTCTACCTCCACCACGCCTTCATTGACTATACCTTCTGGCAGTGGCAGCTCCGTCATGACAAGACAGCCAATGGCAGTCTGACAGTTGAGGCTGGCAAGAAGGGCACCATTAGCCTTGGTGACCCAACCTTCCCCAAGGGAACAGCTCTGGGTACAAACAGTCCATTGGATCCTTTCAAGAAGCCTGGCGGCGGTTTCTATAACTCGAACGATGTGACAGACATCAATGAACTTGGATACAGCTATGGTCCTGGCTCGCTTGACAACGATCCAGCCCGTTTTGAGCCACCTACTGAGCCCATTGCTAATATCGCGCGGGTGCACAATGTCAGTCGTGCAGATTACGCCGGATCCTTCGTCATCCGCACCCATGTTGAACTGCCTGGTGGTGAAAAGGTTGAAGTCGGGCGCGAGGCCGTGCTCAGCCGATGGAACGTTGCAGCATGCCGCAATTGTCAGGATCATTTGGACGAGAACTCATTCATTGCTATCGATGACAAGACAATGGAAGTGTTGAAAGGCAACGCTGACGATAAGGAGAAGATCAAGTTCCACGTTCAGATCCAGTCGCGTGAGTTTAGTGGGGATAAATTACAGGAGCCTGTGAAAGAGCCGATAGTGGAGTTTTTGTAGATATCTGGTGGAAGATCTTGTGGAGCAAGGAGATATGAGACTTCACAAGAGGATGATGCTGACATTAGCTTAGTGAAGAATCCTCTAAGCTTAGACTAAATTACCTAAGTCTTTTTATAATTCAGGATCAAGGTCCTGGGACTTCTTTCCTCCTATATGGAGATCAGAAGGGAGGCGATTAGCTCCTCTATTAAGAAGATGTTTGGTGTTGAAGATAATTCGCCAAAACAATAGCACCATTCATCACAATGAACATAGATAAGTTAACAAATGCAACTTTTTGGGTATTGATAACACAGGGATCTATCGACATTGCCAGCTGGATATCTTCTTAGGATTGCCGCCAACATATGTCTGTGTCTTAGGGTACAAACAATGCTTACGCTGAAAGTCGATCCCGTTCGTGGTAGTGTCGTTGATGAACTTTGTACCAGTCAAACTCGCAGGCGCTTGGCCCTTCTCAACCCAAGCCACCATAGCCGCCAATACATTATGCTGGGGGTCAAAAGGGATCCCCGCGGCAGGGGCACCGCCGCCCTGACCAACAGCCCAGGCGCCAGGACCAGAGTTGCAGTGGAACATGCCCGACATGCGGAAATAGCGATAGTAGTCCTGCAGGTCGTTATCCGCAGAATACATGCGGTTCCAGAAGCGCTGAGTGTTGAACTGGGTGATTTGGTTATCCTGGCCACCGTGATAGCTCAGTAACTTTCCACCGCGCTTCTTGAACTTGGGGAGTTCTTGAGGGTAAGTTCGGATGTCGAATGGGTTCAGCTCATCCGCCTTTCGGGCATCATCCGTGTCGTAGGTGCTGGCATCCCAGTTGGGGTCGTTGTATACAACGTAGCGGAACCAATCCTCGGAATAGCTGAAGGGAGTGCCTGCGATGAGCTTGGATACGGCCTGGAGTTCATTGCCGGGGTTCATGCGAGGAAAGATGAGCTTGCCGTTGGGATAAGTATAGGGAGCGTAGATCTTTTGCAGTTGAGCAACTTGAGCCGCGTTCAAGCAGTTCTTGGGACGTCTGGGGCTGCATTGAAGAGTCTTGGGGTTGAAGAAACACTTGTCCGGTACCTCGATAATTCCATCCTCAACGCCGTCAATCTTGTCACACTGTCGGAGAACTTCGTCATGGATTAGGCCTTTCCAGGTGTCAATGGGTATGTAGTTGGGTGAGTCTGCAGAGCCTGTGATCGGGTAGAACATAGCCCTCTGGCCTTGAAGATTGTTAAAGTCAACAGCTGGGCATCCAGCTACGATTCCGTCATAGTCTTTAGGATACTTCTCTGCGGCCTTGATGCCCATACGACCGCCCAGCGAGCAGCCGATATAGTAATTGCGAGCTGATGACTTGCCGTAAAACGCTTTAATGAGCTTCTTGGCAGAACGAGTGCCAGTGTGCAGACTTTGATGTTCAGCTACTGATTCTGAGGAATACCAGGGTACTTACGCTCTGTAGGAGAAGTCCTTGATGATTTCAGGGTTGTTCAGCATGGTAATACCCGTAGTACCATTATGGCCGTTGTTGGTACCCATGGTGGCGAACCCATTTGTTGTGCCATAAGCAAGATCCTCGTACTTGATACCTAAAGGTCTTGGGTCAGCTTTGCGACAACTTCAAGCTTGTCTGCTCATATTTTACTCACATCCATCAATTCCACCATTACCAGTTGCCAGATACCTCGATCCCTTCCAGTCACTGGGCAACCAGAGCTCGAAGCTGATTGATGACCGCTTTGAGGTAGGAATTTGGAGGGCAATTCGACAGAGGTCGACAGTGACGGCCTGGGAGGCGCGGTTGCATGTCGGGACGTTGTCTGATAGCTGCAACGTTGTACCAGCAGAGATAAACTCTTGTCGGGTCAGGGTAGAATTGCGTATGTGCTTTGTCGGCTTGAAGGCTAGACATCTGTGGCGGAAGTCCCTATAGTCATCATGACAAACAACAGTAGACACCAAGCAACTGAGTACAACGAAACACCAGCATAGGTGCAGTAGGAAAGACATTATTGCTTTGCTTTCCTTGACTTGTACCCAACCCGTCAATGCTGAATAACTGCGGCTCAGCCTCGAGTTAAAGAAGCAACGATAAAAAGAGGGAGGGATGAGATGGGATGACGAACAAATGTCTCTCGGTGACTAATCCTTGTTCCGCCGAAATTCCCGAAGGATGACTAGGATAGGTCTTGGCAGGGAGTAATCTTCATAGGCGAGGTGCAGGGGCGCGGCGCAGATGCTGCAGTTCGTGCTCCCCGAGATTGAGGCGGAGATGGAAGATGGAATCGGACGATGATGACAGGATTTTAATCGGGCGCAGCGGGTTTCCTTGTTGGTCCACATGTAAGCACTAAGGAAGTTTATTTCCGGTCCCTTGGAACCAACAGCAGGGACCGCGATAAAATGCACTGAGATTCATGAGCCTCTAACAATATGCTGATTAATTTTCAACAGTGGTTTTGTACTGTTGATTCTCATTTCTCAAGGCTTGAAGTTACAAGATCCAAACCTTCCAGACCCCCAACTTCCCCACGAGTTATTCGTAGGTACCAGCGTAGCTCAGAGCTTGCCCCGCTGTCTCTATCGAAGCACGGGCTTCAATTCAATCGGACGGGATGTGGCATTTAGCTTGACGTTGGACAGAGATCGTGGGTCCCGTCGGGAAAGAGAACGGTGGACACAATTAGTTCATCTTGGCAACGTGGAAAAAGCGAAATACCTAGACTTATACGCGGTTTAAAGCCAGCGAAGGACTATTGGTGGGATCAGACTGCCCGCAAATAAGCCAAGGCGGCACTATGACCCCCGTGCGGATACTAAATTTGACAACAAGTCATGGTGGTAAACATGCTTGTAGCGGCTGAGCAGGAAGATAACGAGACGAACTTCCTGGACTCGCTTGCTCCACTCAGGTCTTATGATAACGGTGATTTTTTATGCCCGGATGTAATAAAAAAAAAAAAAAATCTTACATCTGCATCTTAACTGCCTTTGTAGTGCTATGCAGCTTGACGATTGTGTCATGAACGCCATTTTTGATACAATGGCAGAAGTCAGGCTGAAATCCAAGGTCTTATTTATCCCCAATACATTGTAGTAATATCTCTCCATGTCCAAACATATTCTACACATTTTCATGCTTTGTACTGGCATGGCGACCGGGCACAAATAACTCTTCAGTGCTGCGGTCTCTGCTCTGCAACTCGATGTTTAATACTTCCGTCTTGGCTGTCCCAATCTTGCTGAAGCCTTGACGATCAGCCCTTCGTATTTGGCTTGCGGTTGAGGCCATAGCACCTGAGCTGTCCATTCTAGTTTTTCGTGTTCGTGAGGTACTCGTGACGGTCGTCGCTATTCCGCTAAACACAACCTGGAAACAAGGGCGCATTGTCATGATGGTAGACACAATGACGGCCGTGAATATCTCAGCCATGGCGAGAGTATTTGGCGTAGTATTGTACCCTAAAGTTGTTAACATAACGGAAAGCATCGGGATGGGGAATGGACATACAGTGAGGATCGGTAGCAGCTCCCTCGTTCGGCACGTAGATCATCACAACGCGAACCACAGCACAAGCCGTATGTCTAGTTCGTCAGCTTGTCAACTTAAAGCCCTTCCATCGATAGCTGCGTCAACTTACGCAAGTCCCAAGGCAATGAGAAAGAGGAATTGCCATATCTCCTTGTTCCGATGCCCCGTTGACAGAAGAGCAGGAAACGGTATCAAAACTAGCAAGACGGACGTAAAAGAGTTGATGTAGGCATTTGCTACACGGAATTTGGTGTTGTCGATGCATGTACCGTCGAGATCGCCTTGCCAGGCCTTACGAATCGGGTTGCATTGGAAAGTCGACACCAGAGTGCCGCCAGTGTAATAGGCGATGATGACGCCCATCAGTGCAAAATTGGCATACCGTGCAATTTTTGTACTCAATAGAACAGGTTTGCTGAAGATGTTCATATAGATAGTACAAATAGAAAGCTTGATCACGCCTGCTGTCGCCTTGAAAAAGACCTGGTTAAGCCAGAAGCACTGTCCTTGTTAGTGGCGGGATTGAAGGAAACGGAGGTCAGGCGAAATCTACAATTTTGGGCGTTAAAGCTTTCTGGATCTCCGGCGGCAGATCATCTTTGTGATAACCATAGCCCCATCGAAAGTATGCTGACACTTTGTTAGAGGTGTTTCGTCAACGAGCTCGCGACACTTACGGTCTAGGTTGAAGCCAGCGAGACATATGCTCAAGGACTGAATGATTAGTATGTGATAGAGAATAATAAGATGGGCTTACTTACTAGACCAACTATCAATAGGTAATCTGGCAGTCCAATGACCTTTTTCCAGAGACGCCAGGATATTCTCCATGTGACTAAAATAGTAGCACTAGCCAGCAACGTAAGCGTCACGGCTTTGAGCTTGGCCGAGTTGTTAGGCCCTTGGTAGTACTGCGACATGGACGTGTACTGGAAACTGCAGCTTCAAAGAAGACAGTTCAAGGCAAAACGGAGAGGAGACCAAGGAACCGGTGCACCTTTATTTAAAACGTAACATGCATGCGCACACTGCCTGCAGCAGTACATTACAAATAAACAGCCCATTTGACATTTAACCTTAAAGCCGATGAGAACTTTGTTACGGTTGACAGGGTATTGCCACACACGACAGATGCTGGATCTGCATCCTGGTAGGAGTTCGGACGAGACCATCAATCTGTGACTCGGCAGCCTCGGTTATTTGCATGGATCTTTGCATGCAGATTCTTTTGTATTGCTGCAATACGACGCACCGGAAAAGGGAAACCTCCTGTATAATGCATGGTGATTTAGTTCAGCAAGACTGGAGGTGATTGGGTTATTTGGCGGCTCCAAGTCATGTCCATCTATGATACACTTCCTCACATAGCAATTAACGGCCACCTTCAGACTGAACTTTTTGCCACAATCTTAACCATATCACTCACGTTTTTAAGTTGTCTTATTCCCAAAGATTCTAAATCAGCTTCTTGCAGCCAGAGTGCCAAGATTCCACCACTATCCTGCACAATATTAGTCATTAAACCTTAAGTGCCACACATTTCTTTACCAACAAGGCGGGAATTTGGTGTTGCCCGAGCTCTTCACCCTCGACCGTTGCCAAGCCCATGGAACCTACAATCTCTTTCCTCTGATCAGATATCGGGTTCGGGTTAATTGTCGCCGATACACAGGCATATCTCCTCTACCATTGGCCGCCCACTTCCCTTCTGAAACTCGCTTGCCGGTAATCGGCTCCCCATTGCTTGGCACCTTTTTTCATGAGACTCATTGCGCCAATCATATTAATAAAGCGTGAGTCTACAAGTATTCCCCAGCGAACCAACAGAAATTTCAACAGGCCACACTCGTACAGTATGGCTGGGGTCAGAGGTTATTCCGGCCAAGCATGTAACCTTCTTGAACCGGCGTCGCTTCCGACATTCCTCATCTAGTATAGACACTGCACAGGGACTAGGGACGGGACGGAAGGAAGGCCCCGCCGAATCTGCTCTAACAATCAACGGCTCTGGCCTCTAAAAATTAGGACAATGTATGCAGTACAGAGTTGAGGGCTCCCATATTCGCCGGCATTAGCATCGATAATTATAGGAGTAGTACCCATGAATGTCTACCTACATAAGCATGTACTTGATTTTTTGAATCCAACAAGGGTAAGGGTAAATTAAGATATAGTTTACTTTCTATTCTATATAGGTATCTATATTCAGTCCTTTCTATTATATAGAGAGATTATTTTGCATAATTATAGTTTTCTTTATAATTCTATACTATAGGGCTGCTGGTGTTATTTTTAATATTCCTAACTATCTAGACTTTGCCTTCAGCCAGAGTTGACTACCATGGCGGGACTGAGCCACAACTTCACAAGGTACCCTATACCTAACCTCTACCTACATTGCTGCCTTCAACATGTCATGCCTCGCTGCACCTGGAGCTTATATGTACTCTTCCAAACCCTAACACGCTGTATAGCTTCCAGGTGCAACAGGCATACCGTTTGACCATCTTCATGATCCGTCAGATAACCAAACAGTAAACAATAGATATTTCTCTTAACAAGGCACAAGCATCACGAGAAAGCTCGCGACCTGCAATTATGGCAAGACGCGCAAAACAAGAAATATTGCATGCTTATAAATAACGCCAGAGTTGATACAAAATATAAGCTCAGCATTGCAACTGAAATGACGACAGCCATAGTAAAATTTCCAATAGAATGAATCCCGATGATTCGACAGCTGACCTATCACAATTCTGCACGAGTGTCAAAGCTAATATCTAAAGGATGTGTCTCAGATGCGATTGACATTATTTGGCCAATTGAAACGTGCGCGCTGGACACAAAAGTAGCTTTGGAAGTCAATTGGTCTATTTACGCAACGATCAACAGCTGTGGCATTAATTAACTGCTAGTGTCGAGCTGAAATGCCTTGACAACAAACACAATCAGTCTAGTGCTGTTGATCAAGTGTTGGGACAAATGCCACGTCACAGACTGTCTTATAATTGACGTCAGCGGCATTTGCTGAGGATACACATATATGCTGCCGCTTGCTTCACTCCACGCTGCCTATTGTTCGTCATTCAATAACCCAGCCTCTTGAATTCTCATTTAAGTCACATCTCTTACCATGAACCCAAACACTGAAGTTGTCGATGGCGTACTTGTAACCAAGTGCGATGTATGTGATCCCAATCGGAACAACGGATCCCATTCCTTATTACTAACTGCTCACAAGTATCCTGAACCGACCGAAGAGTGGACAAATGATTACCAACAAATGGGTGGTGACGAGGTTTGGGGTGAAGGCGGTAAAGTCTCAGAGGTTCTAGAGCGTCACGGGTTGAGTGGTGATATCAAACCGCTCTTTGCCCTGGATGCCGAGTCAGGAGCGCCATACACATTGTTCGAGCTGGGCGGAACGTTCTATTTCTTTACTGCATCTGATGATTCTCTTGAACGCATCACTTATCCTACAGCACTTGGGGAAATTTTAGGATATATTGGAGATCCAGATGGCGGACTTAACGATATTTCAACAAACCCAGTCTAGAGCCCTATAGTCTAGAGAATCAAGGCAGGAGCTTACATAAAGAGATCATGAAATGTTTGTGGTACTACACTCTTCCCCCCCATATTGACGACTCTTTTTACTAAGTCCTTGGCGGCAATATACTTCTTTGACCTCCCTGTAATAACTAAGGGATTAGCTACAAGCCTCAAAAAGGTTGGGCGATATCACTACCTAAATTGGAGGTGCTAATAACATGGTGACTTAACTAACTCTATTGAGCCTATTGATTCATCTATACTTCTTCAAAAAAACTCTACTTGTATTATCTTTTGGCTAGTATAAAGATATATTTTTTACTAGTATTAGGAACTTAAATTTAGCAGCTCTTTATCTAATAAGTATTATAATTTATTATACTACTCTACTGTCCTTAGTTACTGCTAGATTATTAATTTTATCTCTGCTTTCACTCTATTCGCTTTCATCATCGCTGCCTTCAGTTCCTGCATTCTTAATCGGCGCTTGATGATCAGCTACTGATCTTGTTTCTATAACCCTCGATTTGAGTCTAGAAGTAAAGAATGGGTGATTGTCAGGAAGATCCCGATTCTCAATTAGGTATCCCATCGGCGTGTGCGTAATATCAGATGACCGAGACCGATATGGAATCCACTCGCTTAGGAACCTTGAGAGCGATTGAGGGCTGAGAATACCGAAATTGGGAAGGATGTGTTTTCTGACATGATGAACATCATCAATTATTACCAAAGGTTCTGCCCTTTCGTCAAATTTGAGGCAGCTGCGTAGCTGCGTATACTGATCGTAAGGAAGATACAATCGACCGGCCATGAGTCCGATCTCAATGCTCAGCCAAGAAGGGATCACAAGTTCATTCTTTGGAGTCGGTACCGGATAGTACGCAAGGGTGCCAACCTCCAAAAGAGATCTTGTAAATGGGGATGTGTACGTAAGAAGAAAAGTCGTGGGGGTTTGTATCCTACGGAGTATTGGAAGAAGGAGCTCAGCCTCCTCAGGAATCACGACTAAGGCTGTTTCGATATCAGGTCTCCAGAGTACCCATTCAACTGGTCGCTATACGTGCATCGTTAATATATCTAGTCTAAAGAGAGTTGCTAGATGGCTTACCATAAGATGACGGGAAACCTCAGCCTTCCGGGTTTGAACTGTTCTAGAGAACTCCTTAGAGACCAACAGTTTCGAGGAAGTTCCCTTGACACCATATTTAAGTCCAAGACAGGTATTGCCAATTAAGTCAAGAGCTGAAATAAAATGCAGGCTAGCCAGCTCTACTTCAGACTCATCACAAAATTGGACTAGGGCATTGTCGAGGCCAGGAAACGTAAGTGCCGTAAGATGTGTAGGGTTCTGCTTCTCACGAAGCTGATGAACCTCAAATTCAACTTCTCTTTCCTGCTCCACCTCATCAAAAGCTGAGGAACATGCTCTCCTTTGGTATTTGACTAGATCCGCCTCCAGCTCATGTAGCTCTTTGACAAAACTTTGTAAATGTGTTGAATTGAATGCTTTCAAAGCGGTTGACGATGTTCTCCCCTTTGGCCCATAGAGCTGTTCCAATGTCTGTCCCTCGGGCTGTTGAGTTTCCTGGAGGAGCTTGTCTCTCTTCTTCTTTTTCTGTGAGGACTTTCTAAACTCCAATAGAGCATCTGTACGTCTGCAAAAGTCGAATCCTTGGGCGATGTGCAAGGACATCATATTGTCACTAGCCTCGCAACTTTGCTCCAGGAGCCAGTGGACAATGTCGGTAGACTTCAATGGTTGCGAAGCTGCAATTTTTGGTCTATGGGCGGATCGAAGAGACAGAACACTTGTATACACCTCGGGGGGGGCAATAAATGCGATTGATTGCGTTGTCGCGAGTTGTCTCAATCTCATTGCAGCTATGATGGTTAGCCACATACGACTTACTGATTGTTTTATGCCCTTACCTTGCGTTACCTGGTCTTTAGTCGAACCAATTCCCAATGTCACGGCTCCCTGGGCATATATTGGAAGCTTCAAGTCAGTCCCGCGCGTGTGAGCCTCGTCGATATAGACTACACATTCGTTGAGATTGTCTACAAAGGAACTAGCCAGAAGTGGCACGGGAGACTTTTGGAAACGAGCTCGTACCATAATACGGCTGTCTTTAGCAAAATACACCGCCCCCTGGGCTTTGTGATGGACATCAAGCCAGGCCGCAGCCAGTTGGTCGTTCTCCATCTCAAGGATCTGGGCCCCCGCGTCTATCAAGATATTGATCCCGTTGTTCTGGAGCAGTTCCAATATCCCAATCTCATTGAGATGCCGTCCGTGTGGATCAATAGCTTGATAGCATCTTTGGTTGCGTGGCTCCAGCAGATGTACCAGAACTTCAGCGTTGGTTTGTATGAGAGTGGACAGATCGTCTTGACGAATCGTACGCGGCAGTATGTTTTTGTTGTCATTGGTCCCACTGAACCCTGTTGTCATACCTTGCCGTATCATACTCTCGGATAGCAGGGGGATGTCCCAGGCTGAGGCTTGGAACTTTACCCCAAACTGCTTGGCGTGTTGTGGAAACGCAAAGTTATTCAAGAAATGATTGACGACATGCTTCTCGAACCTTAGGTATTGCCAGAGAAGAGTGACCTGAGCCTCGTCTTCCATCTCCAGCTGATGCCAATGTTCAAGGTGTTCAGGAAGGTGTCTTGAGGCCGCAAAGCGTTGATAGTGTGAGGAGGGATCTTCAGAGTTGCTGATTAACTGAAGACTCTGGAGAAGTTGAGATTTGTTCAAACCAGCGTGGTAAAAGCTCAAACATGTGAGAACAAGCGCCGTATCTGGGTGACCGTACTCGGCAGTTTGCGAAGGGATTCCTTTAGCTTCGAATGGCACTGCGATGGGAGCTCTGTCCGGATGAAGACCGTACTGAACATTCCACGACTTCTTCAGACAGAGAATCAACAACCGCTGAGGAATGAGCCCGTGAAGAAGATAGAGAGTCTTTCTACCATAGGGTTCATCATTCAATGACCCAATTGCATCTCCCCAGATAGATGCGGAAGGTTGAGTAGTTGAGAGTAGCAGTTTGACGGGGCTTGTGGCATCCAGGTTATTATCAGCTTTGAATTGAACATGTGAGAGTCGACCATGACAGACATCATCCACTAGAAGAGCGTTAAGATGGTCTTCCACCTCAGAACGCAGGAGGTGAATGACAGGAAAGCCCCGGTGTCGTCGCCATACCTGCATCCCATCTTTAAACTTGGCCTGAAGTTGGGGTACATGGGATTCAACCAAATATAGCATATCTTCGATAACATGCCATCGTTGAGGATGACCATCAATCATGGTGGGTATACCGCTTGGATATATCAGCTGAGTCTTTGGCGAAAGAGTGAGATCAGACTCATCGAGGACATCTCTACTCGATGATTCCAACCATGCTTGGATGTCCATCATTTTTTGCGCTTTCTTTGCTTCTTTGTCGGCCAGCTTCTGGAGCCCACTTAGCTTGAAGGAAAGTAGGTGTTCTGGCAAGCACAGCATGACTCCTCCTGATGCGAGAGTTCTCTTGTGAAGACTTTGGTAAAGGTCTAGAGCCTGGTCATCGGTAGGTGATCGTCGAGCAAAGGGTATGTGGCAAACTTCTCGACCAACCAGCCCACCAAGTCGGCTCTGCATCATTTGCGCTGTCTGGAGGAGAAGGGCTCGGGGCACAACCAGTCGGCACAGATTCTTCGTGTCTGCCAACATTATTGCAGCCATGGGCATGATGCAAGAAGTTTTACCTACAGTAATAGTCAGTTCCGCGATTCTTTATGATGTGGTTAGTAACATGTGCAAACCTTGACCCATGTTCATCTGTAAAACAGAATTCGACATCGATGATGGTGAGATGATAGCATTGGCTACTTCGAATTGGACAGGTCGAATCAGCATGTTGCTGTCGATCTCTAAGAGAAGCCATTCTGGGTACTTGAGCGGATTCCAGTTGGAGTGTCCCTCGGCCTCAAAATTCTCCTCCAACCAAATATCATCTCTGCGTAGAATTGCATCTTCTATCCGCAAGTAACGCTGAAGGCGCGTAATAAGCACCCCATACTCTAATATCCTGTTGATTAATGCATGAGGCAATAGCAATCTATTGCCATTCCTTAGCTGTTCAAGAATTGCTACTGGTGAGAAGCAGGGCCAAAGTTGGCCTTTTGAAAACCACGCGAAGCCCTCATCACCTTGTGAAACTGAATGTCCTATTTTATCTTGTTGCTCTCGTAATCGTTGGCGGCAACGAGTAATTTCTCTTTTGACTGAAGCCATATGTGGTCTGCTATGAAGTGATTTTCGACTTTGTTGGGCTAGGGCCAAAGCATTGAGTGACACTAAAAGGTCCTCCCCATAAGCCCGTTGTGACGTAATGGGGGAAGTGACGAGCCTCCGTATGATCCCTTGAAGGGTATCAAACTCCGGTCTTTGAGCTACAGGTAACTCTGAAGCCTGGAACTGAAGATGGGAGCTGCAACTTCTCACTGAGGAGTGATCTCGTTCTTCCAACCAAGATTGAGAGTCCGAATTTGGCCTGTTGTGAATTTTAAGCCTCGATAGCAAATCTGACACCGAAACCTGAGCCATAAGGTGTCCCCTGGGTCTCTCTGAGTTCCTGCCTTTCGGAGGTATTGGCTTTGAAGTCCAGACGTTTTGGTATGCTTTTTGCTCCGTCCTCGATTGATCGTCTAGCAACATGTCTGCTGCGCTCTCCAGTTCAAGGAGATAAACAGACAGCTCCCAATTACACTTGAGTCTTCGAAGCTCGGGGTAGAGCTTCTGCCATGTTTTCTTCAGACTAAAGTCCTTGACATTCGAGGTTAGGCCTTTGACTGATAATTCGAAATCTTGTCGGGAAAGAGGTGGATTTGGCCATATCTTGAGAATGTGAGAGATTATTCTTAACACCGCGTCTTTCTTACGATCGTTCTTGAGCACCGATCCGTTCATATCATTATTGAATGGTTCTGGGAGCACTAGTGACAAAAGCAAATCTTTGGACGGTTCTTCAAAAAGGCGGAAGTTTGTGAACAGGGTATGGCTAGGCGGCTGGATGCGACTCAACCTACTACTTTTGAAGAGTGCTACGAGCCACCTTATGACGACTATGTCAACGTTGTCGTCAAACGCTAACAAAGCTAGGGAAAAATGGTTGTCGTAAGTTCTCGTGGAGTCTTTTTCATGGAGCTTCCGAACAAGTCCCCCCCAAAGTTGTGGCGCTCCAACCTCTAGACTCGCCGCTAAATCGATATCCGATAAGGACTCTTTCATACCCGGAAATGTGTTCCATTTTTCCAAAGTTGGAGCAAGCTTGGGAAGGCGAAATGCGCTAGTAACAGATTCCATCATCGCACGGATGGTTTGATAAACTCGGCAGTTCTTCACAGATGACTTTGGGTCTCGAAGAGGTACAAAGCTATCTGTTTGTGCCGCTTGAGAAAGAACTGTCGAATCAGAATCAAAACAGACACGCTCATAAAGCTGTCTTCGAATAAGGCCTCTGATTCGCAAACGAGCCACAGACGTGTCATATGATACACTTTCTTGCTGAAGTTTTCTCATACTTTCTGTCATACTCAAAATCTCTAGCTCCCGCGACCGACGTTCAATCAGAGTGACCAGAGGAGCTAAGTCTTCATGTTGAATCGTGGAAGTTAAATGCTCATCCCAGCGGACCTTCTGATACAGATTGATGCCTGGGGGGTAAAGAGTTCTCTCTGGTGATAGAGACTTGATGACAGACAGCATTCTCTGTGGAAAGCCCGCCAATGGAGTCCAAGGCTGACTACGAGGCGAAAGCAAACAATGGCGAGCCTCTTCTGTTCCTGTCTTCCCAGTAAATTCATCGAGTAACGGGAAAGAGGTTAGTGCATGTATTGCTGCCTTGAGATAAAGAAGAAGTGGCTCGGGTGCGCAGTCAAGCCGGCCTAGGACAGAGTTCAGTGTGTATTTAGCGTACACTCCTTCATTGAAAATCCTGACAGCGACATGGATTCCCTCTCTCTGCCATTGGAAACTTCCAATTGGGATAATAACACTCCTTCTTTCAGGGTTTGAGGTATCGCGTAGAGTGACTCCACTTCGAAGTCCGTGGAGCGTCCCAAGGTCTTGCCGAGGGTCAACCTCAGCCTTGAGCTGAGGGCAGTGCAGTAAACCTCTCTGGTTGACCTGGAAGCGGATCTCCAAGCGTTTCAGTTCAACGGATAACTCTCCATTGAAAGGTTGGTATATCGTCAACCTCTTGAAGTCTTCAAAGTCTTGGAAGATACTTCCGATTTTCCTCCCAATTTCCGACTTTGGCTCAACAAGGCTGGCTCTCATGTTTCTGGTTGCTCTTCGTTTTCTAATGTCGAGTACCCAGTTCGATAGCTTGCGTCGCCAGATTCGCGGCTTACGACGCATCTCGAGATTTCCAGTAGTCAAGTCAAGCCAGTGCACGCAGTCGTCAACTAGGTCTGCTGGCAAGTCCCAGTCCATGGAACCTTTCAACATGGAACGCGGGACGAATTGGAGAATGGAGCCTCTGAATAGAGCTTTGATTGTTATTTTGCTATCCCGGATGCCAACATGGATTTGGTGCCCTTCCATTTCGGTCAGGACCTGATAGTCCAAGAGTCCGGATGGTCGTGTTAGTAAGTGTCGCTCATCAAAAAGCTCTCTCATAGATTCATCATCTCTGATCTCAAGAGGAAGCCTTCCCAGGGGCTTTTGATCCACTAGCAAGTGGCCTTGTAGGATATGATAATGTACTCTCTGTGTAGCTATTGAGTCACTAGGGGCGGTTTCAGACGAAATCCACCACGAGTGGTTGCCTGGGAGCTTCTGCCACAGGGAGTAAGACCTCTTAGCGAGGCCGTTGGCATTGGCCCATGTCTCGTTAATTGCCTTCTCTAACAGGCCAATGTCGCTGTCCACCCATTTCTCGACAATACTCCTCATCTGATAAGAAGCAGACACGTCTTGGGTAAGAAGATTACGCAAGTGAGTGGGTAGTTTATCCGAACTGTCAAGCAGGTTCTCCTGAAGCGCGATTGACGATCTGAAGAAAGGTAACGGGTCATCTTTGAGCACCGCTGCTTCAAATTCATCATGACCTAAACATCCCCAGAATGTTTGGCGGCAAAGCAACGCGGACCAGAAAGCAAAGATAGCGGCCTTGCCGGCCATGTCACCGTCAAGCGTTGATCTGACCTCATGCTGTAATTGAAGAATCCAGTTTGAGGTGATGGAACGAACTCTTAACAGCAGCTCATGAGCCTGTGTTTCAAATGCCGGCGGACAAAGGTGATATAGCCGAAGACTAAATATCACAACGGTACTCATCCGATCGACTTGTCTCCAATTCTGTTCCATAGTATCCATCCAAGCCTCCAGCCGCTCTTTCAGTCTATAACAGAACTCTTCACTGCTGAACACCCAGTGAACTTCACGCAGCATTCCTACTTCCAGTGCAGCTGGACCGGCCTGCATAGCAAGGTGATGGAAGAAGGAATTTGTAGCTCGACTACTGAAGTCGAAATTGGAAGCTGCCAGTTCCTTCAGAATCTCGAGCCAGCGTCGACCTCGTGCAGAAACCGCTCGCTGTGAGGCACAGAAATCGTTACCAGATGTGAATTGCGAACCCAATGACTCGCTTGCTACGACATCGTAAGAAGAGGGATGATGAAGAATCATGCCTAGAACCCCCCTGGGCGTTTCATATGGATCCAGGATGCCTTGTGGAAGACAGGGAGCTAGAAGGTGCTGATACCATGGGATCTTAGGGAGTTCGTCCGCCCAAAGGCCCGACACAGTATCATAGTATGACATTTCAGCTCCAAAGGGGAAGGTGACCTGATCCGGCGTTTTTGGCAATTTCAACTTGCCGTAGTGAGTTTGCTTGAATGATTTCTTGCGCGAAGCAAGCGTGAAGGTTTTATTGATCACTAGGGAGAAATTCTTGATGTTGGTGATATCCTCAAGGAGCAATTTGGGGACGGCTTTGGTGCTTGAATGAACCGTGGTACCCAGAAGATACAACTGCCAAGTTGCTGTACGATAGGCAGATAAGTACTGGGGGATAAGTAGCTCAAGAAGAATAGCTGCTCGTTGGGCATTATCCTTATCAGTGTCTGTTGATGGGAGAAAGTCCTCATGAACGTTGATCTTCAGCTTTTTTCGTTGCCAAAATTTCCGACATTTTCGGCAATCATGTGAGATCTTTTTTCCGGTAGGAGATACGGCGCATGTACAGACAAGGTCGTTCATTGACTGTGTCAAGCTGTCATACTTTTTTGTCAGTCGTTCTAGCTCGGATAGGGTTGATTGTCGGGCTGTCATTGAAGCATCATCAATGAGCGTGGCGGTCATCAACATCTGACTACCAGCCACAGTGGAGGAGACGTATTTGGCAGGAAACGATGGCCCTTGTCTAGGACTATCGAAGAGTGTACCCAGGTCTTTTCTGTGTGAAGCCACACGATTGCGAATGTATTGTTGTACTCGTAATAGGCGTTCCATCTCGTCCCAGGTCATCAAGCAAAGCACATCCAGTGCATCAGGAACGAACAGGGGATGATATTCTTTGAGTAATGGACACACAGAGGTTGCCGCTTCATCCATCTTTGTCCAAAGCTCGAAAAGTCTAAGAAGGTGACGACTCATCAGAGTCGAATTGTTATTGAAGCTGTCTCCCACGTTGGTAAGTAGGTCCATAATAGCTGTAGACAGTGTTCTGCACAGTTCTTGAGGTTTATCTGAGGTGGCAGCAATTCTCGTAGCTACCGCATTTTCAATGTCATGAAGGGAAATATAGCGGTCGGCCAGGCGTCCAACTTCGAGAATTGTCCCTTCTTGTAGCTTGGGCAAATCCGTAGAGATGATACGGGGCCTGGGAGTGAACTTCTGTGACAGCTGAGACTGCAGAAAGTCGCCACTGTTATCCAGTCTGATGTATAGATCAGCTTGCGGAACACGACACGGAAGAGTTGGAATGCGGCGAGTAACTCTGGCTTTGAAGTCCTCCCATTGTAAAGAAACCCGTTCTGTTGCATGCTTCACGATATCTCCAAAGTCTCCCGATGTAGATGCAAAAAGTTGGTCATACAATGGGCGCAAGGACGGCGAAGACGCGGCTCTATCCGTTTTGAGTTTTGCCATGCGGCGGCAGAGCTTTGCTCGAAGTTGCAACGTCATCTCGGGGTGCAGATATTCGACAGAGTCCTTGAGAAGCTCGGCCAACATGGCACAGATAATGAACTTATAATAGACCCGTCCTATGCCGACGCATTCGTGGTCTAGCATCTCCCGTAGCATACGTTTTAATGCTACACGTAGAACCAGCCAGTATGGCGAGCGCCTCCAGGGAATCTCAGATGAGCCTAGTACAACGTCATCCCGAACTTTCTTACGGACTGACTGAACTTGTAAGCCACTCCCAAGCCCTTCCAAAAGTGACATGAGCATGTCAATCACCAGGGCAGGATCTGTAGAGTTGCGGGTTTCGGCAATTGATTTTCCGCCTTTGGAAGCCTTTGCCGAGAATTGATCAAAGGATTCACAGCTTGCCTGTGCCAAAAATTGGGATAGGTTTCTCAGGAAGGACATGTCGCTGAAAACATTGAATGGTACTTGGACTGAACGATAGGGAAATTCCCACGTGAGGCCATGTTTTGCTGCGAGAACATCTTTAACCGGCGCATCGGTCTGAAATGCTTCGAAAACGACTGTTTCTTCACTATTATACGGTCAGTTGATATTTCATCATCACAAGCACAGGCTATCTATCAGAAACAGACATGTCATTGCGATGGAGTAGCAAAGCAGAATTCTGTTGAGTGACAAACAGAGCGAGCCATATGTTCTCCTTGCCACTGGCGATGCCCTGAAACATCTGGAGAAGTTCGTGGCTGATCAGTTGGCCCTGGTTCAGAAATGTTGTAGCTTTCATAGAGCTGACTAGGACGTCCCAAACGTCCTGGTTATGATCGTTACTGAACTGGGCCAAGGCGCGCCGAAGTCGACTTCCAAGATCGTACGCCAGCCCGGAGTCATTCGCGTCGTTTCTGGTAGGTAGTTTAGAAGGAAGAACTACGTGATGAAAAACGGCTTGAAGCAGCAATTTCGGCTCGAGAGTCTCTGACATGTTGAAGTAGCTAACCGTCAAGGAATCGTTTTTGCAAAATGTAGGTCTTTTTGGTGAGAATAGTAGGTTAGAGTAAAGAGAGTGATTTCTTTCAAATGCGATTAGAGGCACAGAGCGGGGAACCCATGTTGGTAGGCCTCCTGCAGGATACTCTATGTATGTTGGTTGTAAAATACAGAGGTAGCCACGAAATGTTCTTACCTAAAGCGAAGTGTGGCTAAGAGGCTCTCTAGCCACAATACAGGGGGTATATTTACTTTGATAAGAGACGCTGCTTATCGTCTTTTATGAGGGTATAGGCTAAAGTTATGTAGAGTTGATACCTTCCTAGTCCTTAGAGTTATCTGTTGTCACTGCTAACATATCCTATAAGATCTTTTATAAGAGCAGTTTATATTTTCACAGAGCCCAGCCTGTCGATATGGTAAATGGTTGCTATATACTTTAGGATTATGAATTAGTCTAGCTGACATAGCTAGCAGGCTCTTTCAGCCTCGAAATTTATAAAAGCCTTATTAAATACATCTCTGGCAACCCTGCTTCAGGGTGGTTTAGAACCGCATTAGGGGAAACGGCAACAAAAATTCATCAGGAGCCTTTAAGTAAGGAGAAATAAAGATAAGTTAGAGCTTTCCCTAACTAGTACCATTCTCTAAGAGAGTAATCTTCTTTTAACTAAAAAAATCACTCTATCACATTATAAGGTTTTTAAGATCTTAATTGTACTACACTATTAGCAGACTATTAAGAACCTGCTAAAACCACTTCTTATAACCACTCTAATTCCTTCCCTGCCCTCAAGGTGTAACCTCAGCTCCCTGAAGCATATCCCAAGTCGGTACCTTTGTGAAGTCGTATGCTCTCGTCCCATCAAACCGATGCGCCAGCTTCTTCAATTCAATGTAACGCATAACAGTGTCCCGCAAAATCTCCCACTTCGTGACACAAGTTTCCAGATTGCCGTAATCCTGAGTTAT
Organism: Fusarium mangiferae; assembly: GCF_900044065.1. Classification (NCBI taxonomy): domain Eukaryota; kingdom Fungi; phylum Ascomycota; class Sordariomycetes; order Hypocreales; family Nectriaceae; genus Fusarium; species Fusarium mangiferae. The sequence goes on from NW_024573933.1 coordinate 157,310, forward strand.
TTCATAGAACGCGGCTTCGACCCAGTCGATCCAGTTCCAAGCCTTGACGTCTTGCTGAATTGGTGTACGCCTGAGACTGAAACGAAGTCGGTCTAGGTCCTTAACTTTACCGATAAGGATTCGCGTGAGCATCATAGAAGGTGCGTCCGTGGAGATGTCAATCTCTTCAAAGTGCCAATAGGAATTTGCTGTCCGCTGCTCTCCCAATGGCCTGAGACTTTTTTTCACGTGGAAGCGTTTTCTTTGGCTATTTTTGGTTTCATCTTCTGGCTCTACTATAAAAGCCCAATGGTATCTATTCGACATTAACACCAGATCATTAATAAACCTCCGCAGCCGATTTTAAACTAACCTGTCTTCGTGCCCTGGCATCGTGGACTTGCCTCCTCGGGCGTATAAGGCAACGTAAAGAAGGTACCTGCCAGGTTTCTCATAGCTAGTCATCTGTGTCAATCGTGGGAAGAATGATGTTAGAAAGAATGAAGAGCAAGAGGTGTGTTGGCGCATGTTGTATGTTGTGTGAACTTATAATTTTAAACATGAGGAGAAAGGCTACCAATATATAAAAGAGCAGAGCTTCCTGCTTGCATGATCTCAATTTAAAAAATTTGTTTACTGTAGCATTGGCCATGTCCGTGCCATCCGGATCTCATCAACTACCGATAACGATACATGCCTAGCATTTCCAAAATCTCCTTTTACCTCTCTTCACTCTGTTTAAGTATTACTAATTACCTGGAGCACTGAATGTTTTCATGATTTAGACTTCCGGAAGCAAAGGCTGTTCCAGGGAAGTGGAGAGTATACAAGCTTGCAACTTTCGGCATTCTTAGGGATACTTTCAGGCCTCCTCGGGTAGGCATAAAAGCTAAAACTCGTAGTTCAGAGCATATACCATTGTTTGGCATGTTTTCATTTACCCTAAAAAGTTATTGCCGCATTATTAGGTTAACGTGATAGAGCCATACAACATATAGATCTTACCAAGCTATCACCCGTAAAGCACCTTTGTAGGAACACATACATCCATTGTAGGTGCTATCTACTTGCTTTCGACGACTACCACCCTGAATTTAATGAGGTATGAAACTCTAAACGACTGTTTGGAAAATGTCCTTCTTCATTTGGCTCTAGTTCGTTAAATTTAGGTTAGCTTAACGCAGTCATTAAAGCTTGTCGACGGGATGGCGGCTGATTGGCACTAACCCTTTGCGACAAGCCACGTCATGATTGCTTCCCCACCCAATTTCGGCCTCTTTTCTGACTCAGTAATGTATGAGAGGGAACCAACAGCGTCGTATAGCATGACACGATCGGTCAGCTTACGTGTGCGGCCCGGTCCTCCGCTGGTTTAAGCCCTGCTGATGACGCCCGCATGTACCTATGCTAGCCAGTTGGGCAGCGGGAATGGAAATGCCTTGCTTAACTCTATCAAGGTCAAGCAATGCTGGAAACTCATGGCAGAGTGTCGACGGCCCCACTCAATTCCGGGCCGTGCCGTCAACGCCAAACAGAGCATCAACGCTGTGCGGCTCGAACCCGCGACGGATCCAGTAGCTTGCCATGGTTAGATTCACAATGCCGTATACCCTACATTACAGGACTTTTCAAAGAAGGTGATTAGTAGTATAAAGCAGTAAGCACTCATTTATGTGGGATTTCTAATATTGAAATTGAGCAAATGAACAGCACGTGTGACGAATCACTTTGAGATGCTCAGCACTATGCCCCTTATTGCACGGCTTCTAGTACACAGGGAAGTACTTGGTAGCTTGTTAACGAGACTCTTCTGTGAAAGCTTTTCCTTATCACCTGCCGTTAACGCTCTGTTAAGAGGAAGAACTTTTACACGCTGAACTGGCGTAGAAACCTCTGGGATTAGCGGGACCCTGGGGCTCACGACATCGTCTTCAGACACCATTTACTATATGACATTTATGGCTTCTTATTAAGTCGAGATTATGGCTTCGTGAGCCCTTGATATTCGGGGCTCTGTACCCCTTCGATTTCCCGCATTGCCGACATCTACAGCCTCGGCTGCCCAGACGACACTTGCGGCATTCTACCGCTCGACATTTAAGGGTTAACGTACATGATAAGCGAGTGTTACAAACAAGCGAGTGTTACAAAAATCTTAACCCTTGAGACAGGAATCGTCATGAGAACACAACAAATCACGCAATCAAGTAAAACTAATCGCTTTCCTCTTCTCCAGACATCGAAACAACTATTTGACACGTTCTCGCATTATGCCCTACCTTGCCGCACGTTCCACAGTTCCTTTCCTTTACTTGCGCCGACCTTCTTTGACTACCA